>NW_017307941.1:320933-321877 GCF_000935625.1 Nanorana parkeri | reverse complement strand
CTTTAGGTGTTTGAAGAGTCGCCTCTTCTTATCTGGCTCACGGGCCTCATCTTCCCACTTCAAGGCTTGCCGCACGGCCTTCACGAAAGGCTGGACCAGGGAGAAGTCAAATCCCTTCGCCACATCTATGTCAGAACCAGAGGCCTCCCATTCTGATCCAGAATCGGGGCCGTTGTCCAGGGATACCACTGCTGGTTCCGATTGTCGAGTGGTGTGATGCGAGGGACCAGCCTGCGTTCTTGCAGCGGACTGCGTGCTAGCTGCAAATTCTTTAAGAGAGTCCTGGAATACCTGCTTCATCAGGGACACGACTTGCAGATTATCAGCCGATCGATCTCGCGTTGCATCTCGGGAAGCAGACCTTGCAGGCCGTTTTGCCTGGCAAAGCGGGATTATGGCATCCCCAACACTGGTCCGGGAGAGGCTGCGGGAATTTACCCCGGCTAGACGTAGCCTGACGCTCCACCGAAGGAGACCTATGTCGACCACGGTTACTGCTGCGAGCGTGTCGCCGATCTCTGGTGGGCGATTCGTATCTTGAGGAAGAGGAGGAACGATGTCTGGCTCTTCTAGAACGCGAACTATCTCTATGGGACCTGGATGGGCTGGAAAAAATGGCCCATTAGAAACTAAAATAATTCTACTAAAAAAAGAAAAAAATATAAACCAGGCAACTGCGTGAATAGCAGCAGAGCAAGCCGACCACGGCTCCCTTAAATAGGGAAAAGACGCCATGCGGCCATGCCCCCACGCCGCATCGCGCAAGCGCCGCCAGAGGGAGCCAGAACGAGGCGTGGAAAGCAAGAATGCGTTCCACTGCCGCCCAGAGACGAGGGAGACGATACTGCAGGCACCTCCCCCCTCACTCGTACAACGGAACGCACACACGTAGCCATACTGCTCCTGCCCCCCCCCCCCCTTTCAAATATAAAAAACGGGATTTC
>NW_017307941.1:257850-320904 GCF_000935625.1 Nanorana parkeri | reverse complement strand
CATACTGCCCCAGCCCCCCCTTTAGAATATGAAAAGCCGGATTTACCGGCATACCTCTGCCTCACAGACCAGGAGAGAGGCTCCTCAGCACAGCCCAATGTCGGACATCCAGCGAGGACAGCACCCGATCCGCGTCTGGGTGGACTGCCGAGGATTTACCCCCGCCAGGTAAGCGACTGTAGCCCTCCTAACAGACTCCATAAGGAGGAAAAAAGAGGAACGTATTGGCTGCGGGGAGGCTCAAACTTATGAGCTATTAGGTCCTATCAGATGGGGGGGCGGAGCCTGTACCCACTCGTGTGCCGACATGGAGCAGTCAGGGAAACAGCCTTCTCTCTATCTCATAAACTTTCTATCCCATGTTAAATACAAGAACGCAATGTTGAAATACTGTTGAGATGGTACTTAATGCCTGCTCGATTACATTCTTTCTATCCCACGCATTCTGATCTTTGATGGAGGTGCCAGTGTTCTGTCGGATCTTTCACACACATATGGTGGGAGTGTCTACCTGTCTGTAATTTCTGGGGAAGAGTGACTCAACTTTATAACCCTGCCTACCTAAATAATATTGCAAATTCTCCTAAATTAGCTTTGACTATCATATTAGCAGTACAACTATGAGTACAAAAACTGAAATTTGCTAATACCATGGTGCACTATTGTTCAATGGCACTCGGTTGTCTGATGGTTGCAAAAATGGCACTCGGTGTGTAAAAGGTTGCTGACCCCTGTACTAGGGTATCTCTCTGAGATCAAGCAGACTGTCCTTTTCTCTTCGTGGGTAGGCAGATTATACATTGACACTGGAAATTGACGCACGCACCATTGATGACAGAGAGGTTGGAAGCCTTAGATAAATGATGTGCTTGGAACAGGTCATAGCCTTGGATGGTGATAGAATGGGCAGGTTTCATAATTTGTGGTCTGCTTGGATTGTATAAAGAAACTTTAAAAGCCTAATTAATTCTGCCTCCTTCCTGCATGTACAAGAAGACCCTTAGCACAGGTTGAAAGAGATAATAAGGTCACCAGCACACCAAGGTCCACTTTGTCATTCCGTCTTTTATTGACATTTAGATAAACATGGTTTCACAAGCAAATGCAACGTTTCCGAATCACATGCGGTCCCTTCATCAGTCAAAACAATGTGACAATCAGTTCAGCAAACATGGTGAATATATATACATCAGTGAATAAACCAAAACCTGATCAGTGATTGTGGCCACGCTCTTTCTGAAGGTGTTTTTTTCACATATTTGTGAAAAAAAAGAAAAGCAAACAAAAAAAAAAATCTAACTGTTTGCTTACAGTGACCAGTCGATTTACATATTTTTTTTTCTCTAGGAAATAGAAAAAAAGTATTCTGAGCACATCATTTTTATTCCTGGCTTGTTTCCGTGTTCTAATAAGTAATTGCCAAATAAATTCTGCACAAAATGGCAGATAACATGAAGAACTGAAATGCACTATTTTGGGGACAACAAATCCTGTAATGCTGCGCACAAACAGGACCATGAAAAATTATGTTGGATCTTGAATTTGATTGGTTGCCAGGAGGTGGTACAATTAGTTCTTTATAATGACATTTTGATAAACATGAATACATCGTTATATGCCTTGTCTTTGGTAAACTTTCCTTTACACCAACTTTTCAAATAAATATTAAATTAATTATAGATAGTTGGAGTACTGCTCTAACTTTAATTCAATTGCAATAGAAGATTTATCATTAAGTGTAAAAAGTATTTGGTTTTATTTACACACTTTGTTTACAACTTTGTTTGTTCCCCTCAATTTTTTTTTATACAGCAACTTATTTTTCTAAATCGGGCTCATTGACATATTTCTAGCATTTTCTATTTCTAGCATAAAATATATACATGTAAAGGCAGCACTATATTGGTGATTAATCCCATTGTGCGTGTGGACACAATTTCTATTAACAGTAAAATGATGGGTTACCTTCACTACAGAATTCATTGCTTTAAATTGGCCTTGAATTTAATTAGGGAATAACTGACATGTGTTATTTGTTCATGGAAGAAAATCATAATGATGACCACAGGTAAAGTATCCACAGCAACATCTATGCTATGATATCATAGGTAACATAAAAAGTTCCCGCTTTCCGCATGCTTCGGCCTTCTGGGACGAAGTGTTCGCCCTTCTGTCGTCACTATTCTCGGAACCCCTGACCAAGAGTCCATTTTTCGCATTGCTTAATTGCAAGCCTGAAGGACTCCGCCGTAAACAATTTAACCTCTTCATGCAGGTGTGTACTTCCGCTAAGAGAGAAATCGCTAAAAATTGGCTTACCAAATCCCTTAGTATCCATAGTGTAGTCAACCACGTCCATTGGGTTATGGCGCACGAGAAAAGGACAGCACAGCTTAATAATCACATGAACAAATATGAAACCACCTGGTCTCCCTGGATTGACATGTACTTCCCATCCTCTGTCCTACGCCGGCTTTGCTCACTGTAACCTACCTTACAGAACCTTTGTGATGTTATATGCCTCCGCGCAATCCGAGTCTTACCTCTCTCTTCTTTCTCTTCCTCTGCTCTCCTTGCCTGCCCCCTCTCACCTCCCTATACCCTCCCCCCCTCTGTTGTGTTGTATGTTAGTTTTGTCAGGCACCAACATCTGGCCCACACCTATGCTGGCACAAGGTACGGTTACTAGGTGGCACTCGGTTGGGGCACCTCCTAGATTACAAGGTTTTGTGACTTTACGGAACCTGCTAAGGTGGTGGCCCAGATGTATATGTCACCAGACACGTCACTTTATGAATGATAGCTGGACCTCTAACGAGATGGTAATACTACAGGACTGTAGTGTGCCAACACCAGCATGTAGAGAGGTGCTGCTGAATTATGATGTCTGAGATATTTATGCGACTTGACTGTTCACATTGCTGTACCAGGTCTGCATTATTTTTGCGCGGACATACCGCCTCCTGTTATGCCTATGTGCCAAATGCATATACTTATGTAACTTCAGAAATGGTGCCAAATGTTCTCTTGTAAGTTATAATTGTAATTGTCTGTTTGTTTTATTCTTTTACAAATGCAAACCAATAAAAATTTCTTTGGAAAAAAAAAAGTTCCCGCTGATGAAGCAGGATTCAATGAAAATGCTCAGAGCAAAACTGCTTTTGTAAAATCTATAATTGCAAAATAAAGCTAATACATAGAAAACCTTTATGGTTTCACTCAATACAGGTCAGTTCAGTGTTAACATTAATATCTAAATCTTTTTGTGTATAGGTGATCTGCTCCCTGAAATTACATTATTTTAACCCTACATACACATCCTCGGGGCAGCATAGCACTTTAGATGGAACTAGCATACCTGTTGATTTGTCAACAGATTTTCGGTATGGCCAATAGATCTAGAGATATAATGGAGTCAACTCTACTCTGTGTATGGTTACTTTGTCTAAAAGTTTAATAAAACAAATCACATTGGGCCAAATAGAACAGGTTCTCAGGATTTCCAAAAATGAAAGACTGATGTAAACAGGGTCAGTGGTCCGGCATGATACACCATAGCTGCAACAACAATTGTAATAGTTGCATACACTGTCAGTGCGTTATGTAGTGTGCACAAGCTATGCTTACTGTAAAGTTGATCACATTATGGAAATAGATATATAATTGCATCCACTGTGTCCATAATCTATACAGTTAAGGCATTGTAGTATGCAACTCACAGATCATATTTATTTTATTATTTGCCATTACATTTATGTTTGGGTGTGTTAGGGATCAAATGGTCTGGCGTTTGGGTGTGTTAGGGATCAACTGGTTTGCCTTTATAATGCACTGTGTGCTTCATAATGCACTGACTCCTAGTGTTTTGAAAATATGAGCACACAAGAAGGTGCGGCGACAGGCTCGCTCAGTTACGAACACTGCCTATTTACAGTGAGACCAGTCCATGTTGAATTCATGGAGAGGAGAGTGGGTGTGGATAATCACCTGCCCATCCTCTTGTTTACCATCTTCATGGTGATCACCCTCAATATGTAAGTTTTCTGACACTCGCAGACGCAGCCATGACAAGAGTTGCAATAGTGGCTGCAGTGGCTTTTTATACAGGCAATTAAGCATTGGTTTTCTGTGAGTAATTTTTAATAAATTTCTTTCATCCCTATTTGCTGTGTACACTACAGAGTTTTCTTTTATGTATTACATGCACTCCTGAGTGTAAAAGTGATGTACTGCAGGGTGAAGTATTCCAAATCAGTAGAGATCTTGACTGCTAGATGCTGTGGACCAAGAGGAGGCTTTAAAAGGAGAGGGGCTAAAGTTCCATTGTGATCACTGGGGGTTTCCTCTGCCCATATCTGAAGGAGGAGTGGCATATTTAGACCTTATATTTTAAGGTCACTTCTAAAGGTGAGCGGCACTCTTGGGGGTAACTACGGTGGAGGTCAGTGGACTGTTGCCATCACTAAGGAGGATACACTATGGAGTTTTGTCACATACAGGTGAAACTTGAATAATTAGAATATCGTGCAAAAGTAATTGCAGTAATTGCTGCAAAAGGGGCCCAAACCAAGTACTGATACATATGCATGCTTGTACTTTTCAGAGGTGCGATATTGTTCTATGTACAATCCTTGCTTTATTGATTGCATGTAATATTCTCATTTTTTGAGATTGTGGATTTGGGGTTCTTGGGGTTTTCATGAGCTGTAAGCCATAATCATCACAATTATGACAAATCACGGCTTGAACTATCTTGCTTTGCATGTAATGAGTCTATCTCATATATTAGTTTCACCTTTTAAGTTGCATTAGTGAAATAAATGAACTTTGCATGATATTCTAATTATTAGAGTTTCACCTGTATACCTGTATATGGACAGCTATTTCTATTGATTTATTCACTTCATGAATCTTTGTCTCGAGTGCTCACTCTGGTTTTTTTATGTTTAAGTGGATTGATTAGTGTATATACAGTATGACACATTGTTTTACATGTGTGGGCACATATATGTTTTATCATATCACAGTAGATTTGCACTGATCGCAGGATTGAGTAGCGTGGCACATTTGTCATTAAGTCACTGCCTACATAAATAACATAATTCTAACAAATTGTAAGGATAAAAAAATTAATCACTAGTGTAAATGGTAGGTATGCAAATGTATGTATGAAATACAAAAACAAATCTCAGAAGCAAAGTTCAGCAATGAACGAACGAACTTTGGTGTAGCCATACCTCCACCTTCCTTCTCCCTTGCCATGTAAAGTTGTTTACCTTGTTTTCCATCTGACGACTAGACCAGGAACTTTGTCAGAGCTATTGCTGCTGCCCCAAGGGAAGGTCAATGGAAATGCAGCTACCACACAGATCATAACTAGAATAACCCTTACCCTAGCACAACCACTGCAAAAAAGAACTGTGGCATGGTTCCTTTGTGCCAAGGATTAGCAAAGCCCATGGTCCCCCAGCATATTTAGATGGGTATTTAAAGGAGTATGCATGAGTTTTAGTAGGATCAGACACCAAGTCCTATCCACTGAGTTACCAGTGGGCATACAACTGTTGAGAAGGTGATCACTTCATTCTCAACTACTGCCAAAAAGAAAAATGCTTGGCATAGAAACTGAGATCCTTTTCATTGTATAGACTCATTTCCATCCCTTTACTGCAATATCTCTTTTTCTGCCTCCTTTTGTCATTTATTTCTAGTCATTAATATATATTTTTTGTATGATCTTTATTTGAAGTCACAGGATGGTTAAATATGTTGAGGATTCAAAACAACGCATGTGTCAGTTGTGAAATTTATACTTTCATACAAATAAAGACAACATATAAAAACATCCTCAGTGTTGCCTGTTCAATCTTCTGAGTATGGTGTGTTTAATGTTTCATAGAAGCAGGTGTCACTGGGATAGGCTACTGGAAGGGGAGGAGTACTGGAAGCACAAAGGAAGGGGTAGGAGGAAAGTGAAACAGAGCAAAGAACAAAGAAAAATAAGGTGAAGATCTGCTCATGGGTAGAAAACGAGAGGATCTAGTTTGTGAGAGTTTTCCTCCCTCAAGGTATTGTGGTTGCATTTAATATTTTGTTGTGCCACTGAAGAAGTGTGCATGGTCCATATAGTTGAGGATGAAAGATGTTATCTACAGTTTTGGGTCCTAGATTCATAGAGGTGCCATAATGAAGCTATGTATCCCATATGTTTTAAGATCTATTGCTTTGATCTGTACACATGGCCACCCATATTTCTGACTCCATGATGTCTGTTACCCTCCTGGTCCAGTAAACTCTAGTCGGAATCCTAGATTATGTCCAAAAAAAAGGGGGAATCAGGTGTGGTAGTGCACTTTTTTTATAGTGCTTAGTAGGCTTGGGAGGAAAGTATAGTAAGAATGGGGATTGGGCATATGACAAGTCATTATCCAGGACTTGTTTAGTCTGTGATCTAATGTCCTGCCAGAAGGGACAGACTTTGGGGCAGTTCCACTAGATGTGAAAAAAGAATTCCCTTTTGTCCACATCCTCTCCAGCACAGTGGAGATAAAGATGAGCAAATTGTAACTAATCTAGACAGAACTCTATACCAACAGGTAAGGAGTTTAGGGCAGGTTTTCTGCATCTTGGAATTTATAAAAGAGGTGTGGATTAGTTCCATCATTTACACCATCTGTGATTCAGTGACAGTGCAACCGAGATACATCTTCCACTCTTTAATATAAAACCACACTGGTGGAAAAATAGGCTTGTAAAACAATCAAGATGGTGCCTGTCAATCCTAGATTGTTTAGCAGGGACTCATTAAGGTTCCATTCACAGGCCGATTAATTGTGAAGGGCAATTGAAATGGTTATCAGAGTATAATCTAAAATAGAGGAGTTATATGGTGGCACACGTAAGGGTGTTCAAGTAAAATTATTCTAAATACAGTAGGCCAATTCTTGAATACGCTTTTGCATTTTGGAAAAATCCCTGTAATCCCTGGAGGAAGCATGGAGGATCATCCAACAATCAATCAAATGTAGTTGTATGGCTTTCCTAAAGTGTTTTGGGCCTGCAAAGGACTAAATGGGGTGGCTGATGGAGGTGTCAGGACTTAAATTAAAATCCCCAACCAAAACAATCAATACCTCTCTAAAATCTGCTAGTTGTGCATGTACCAAATCTATAAAGGATAGTTGTTGTGTGTAGTATTCCTGCAGCATAAAGGGGTCGTTTTGTAGATAGCTATTGCCACCTCTCTTGAGGTGTAGGGGCAGCTGATTGAGACAAATGGGTTTCTTGCTACATACCTATCTAGACCTCTAGACGTTTAAGCTCTAGCTGCAATTTGTTTCTCTTGTTTGGAGAACAGATACCATTTATCTTTTATGACATGATTTTAAGTCCAGCCATGGATGAGTGGTAACCGAGACCTCTTGCATGCAACTTCTCTGAGAGGGGTCAGTAACCTTTGGCAAGATGATCTACAGCAAAACATAAACCAAGAAGAAACATTAGAAAACAGTACAACAACACTGAATGTGATAACTTCACAACTGTAATGGTTCCTTATAAGGACAATGGACTCCACTAACAATGAGTGTGCCACATTGTAGTGGGGGTGGGGGGGGGAGGGGGCTGTGACCTCTGGTAAGCGCCTAATGTGACTGTTGATCATTGGGAGTGCTCACTTTAAAGTTAGAAACAGAGTTGCTATAAGAACAGCCTGATGTGTGTTGCCATTTTATTCACACTCCCACGCTTAGATTGTGACCCACTCTCCTTCCCTGCAGTCAGCAAAGAACAAGTAGCCCCCTTTGGTGGTTTTAGGGTACACAGTGGCTGAGAATAGTTCCTCCATATGATTGGCATGGTGGAATGCAAAGAGATATGTTTATATCCCCTGCATGAGAGTGGAACTGAGTCAGGAAAGGCAGAAGCCTAGACAAGATGCGTTCTTACCAATGCATGTCCAAACCACTCCCCTCCTTTATTTTATTTGTATTTTCTCCTTTCCACTGCATATTTTTTGGCTCTTTATGTATAATAATTTATTGCTTCATATAAGATATTGATTTGTATTTGGTTATTTGTTGATTAAAAAAAAAAGAGTATAGAAAAATAAAAAATAACTCGAAAGGGAACTACAGACAGTGTGAATTCATGTCCAGAAATTTCCCCAAACATCTGTTTATTACAGCTGAACTTTAGGCAAACGGCTGAATGCACAGATGAAATGCAGATATTGAATCTGTTTTACCTGCCAAAGGATTTTTATTCCTATTCACCCAGTTCTTACATTTACACAGCTCTGCCACACAGCACAGCCCTGAGAAGACAGGAGACCTTATTTTTTTCACTGATGCACTTAAGTAACACTTACTTGTCCATTTCTTGTCCCTTCTTCAGCCTGTGAATAGAAAGAGAAGCAGCATATTACTGAGGTCATCTCTCTGTCTGCTCTGAGTGGCTCTTTGCGCTGCTTCTCTCTCCCCCCAGTCTGGGTTCTGCTGTCCAGGGGATTGCAAAAGACCGATACCAAGTCTAATTCAGAGCTGCATCAATTTGTGCCTTTATATCTCTCTGGAATTAAACTGTGATTGCGGACCGGTTCTTATGCCTGCATAGTCCTTAACTGAGAAATGGGTTCATCCAGCAGATCTGGTGACACTGGAGAACATGGCACTTATTATGCAGCTTCTATTGATACCACACTTCCATAGTGTGGACCACTATAATGACATTCACCAGAGGTAACCCAACCAGTGATTTAATTTCTGGTGAGCAGTCAGGCCACTGCCCTGTCTCCGATTTTTCCAAGCTGTGTAGTGGGTTGGGCAGTAAGGATGATTCCTCAACTGATTCCTCAATACATACAATTCTCAAAGTCATGAAGTTTAGGAATAAATATTAAAGGATGTACTTTTGCTATGCAAATCACAAACCTCTCATGTGTAAGCTCAAACACCACCTTATTTTGAAGGAGGTCAAGAAAGAAGGCTGCTGTAAGAATGGTTTCCTAAGAGCTCAGAGCTTGTCAGAGCTAGTTTATATCAAATATGTCCACTGATTGACAGACAATGAATTTATGCCTTTATATTCCCCTGGGTGTATCATAAGGCCAAACATTATAAAGGTGGCCCCTGTATATAAACATCCACTGGCCATTATTAAAATATGTCACAATTTGTTTTATCTTTAGAAATACTCAAGTCAGTTATCACTGCTGATAAGAGGTGATCATAGCTGGAGTCATTAATAATAGCTAGGATCACACAGAGTCTAGGTCCTCTCAACTGGGTTTGTCACAGATGCTGTGAACGCTCTATAAATGATTACGCACTCACCAGGCTCCTTTTGTACTAACAGCAAGCCATGGGAGCCCTTTTGTATCTTGCACAGTGGTGAGGATTCATTGTTATATTCTCAGCCTCTTCCTAATTATCCACTTTAATCAATACAGCCAAAGGAAATGCTTTAATAAAGAGCAGCTGTGGGGTGAATAGAAGGGAGGAGAACATTACAAAACTAAAAACAGGGAAATTACAGTTTTTATAATTTCTTCTATTATTCTTACCTTCAAGGTATAAGTATCAACATTTATATTGTATGTGGTCCCAGTTTGACTGTTCATGCACAACACGTGATATATTAAACATATATTAATCTATTTACTTCACAACAATTTACAAGGGACCTGACCACATGTTTATCTGAAGCAAGTGTTGTCCAACCAAAAAGAACTGGGAAAGAAAAAGGGGTAAAAAATTAAGATTAGAATAAAAATATGTTTATTGATGCAATTTTTTAATTAGAACAAACTTGCAAGATCTTCCTAAAATATTTAAAAGAGGTCCTGTGATGGTATACAACAGAATTCGGTCATTAGTCTATTGTTATACAGTGCTGGTGTTTTTTTATTGAGCAGTTCTGGGGAGGTTTAGTGTGCAGTTATTATTGGGGGTTATTATTTTGCACTGCTGGAGATTATAAATGTGTAATGCTGGGGGTTATTATTGTGAAGTGCTGGGGGTTATTATTGTGAAGTGCTGGGGGTCTAATATTGTGCAATGCTGGGGGTTGCGATTGATGGCCCTGACACTTGCTGCCACTGATACCAACAACGGGGCTTATTTTACTCCCATAATCTTCTCAGTGTCCACCCACTTCTCAGTGTCCTGCTTTGTTTCAATCCCTTCAAGATGTCACTCCTAATTATTTTTACATGTTGGCAACCAGTTCACTATTATGTCCAATATCACCAGTTATAGAAATTATTTTTGCATTTGGTGATCTGCAGTGTAAGCGACATTGTTACATAATTATGTTCACTGCACTCTGTGTGCTTCAAGGCTTGAAAGGATATAGGATAGACATCTATGGCTATCTACTTATTTAACTGACCAATGCAACTATAACCAGGCAGGTTATGGTACATGTCTCTTTCCACTATCCTAAAATGAAGATTAAACTAATTACTTTTTAATATTTTATGGAAGTGAAATATGCAGGTAGATTGTGATTAAAAAGGCTCTGAAGTTTCTATAACTGACCTTCAAAATATTAAAGCTCTGATACAGACAGTGAAAGCATGCCACAAAGTGAGTAACAAATTCTAAAAACAATAGAAAATATTTTTAAAGAGCTCAAAAGTGTACCATACCATAGTATATAATTATACATCAAAAGCAACAGTGCTATAAATGTTAGGCTTTATCATGCTGTTTTTCTTTGAAGTTACTACATGGCAACAACAAAATCTTATGGGACTCATTTTAAAAAAAGTTTCACTTTAGTTTCTAGTTGTATCTATAAAATACACAATATGATAATGTGACAAATATGATATTCCAAATAAAGATAGCATTGTAAAAGTTTGTGTAAAAGAGAAAAAAGGAACCCTGGTTAGATTAAAACGGCATTGAAATAGCTCATCATGTGCCAGGTTGGTTCTTGTATTTTTGCATCCAATCAAGTTCTTAATCTATGCTGTGCAATTATATAATGTTTTTACTTGATTGTCTTCTGTTTTAATGTTCGGCTCCACATTATTTGTACGCATTCTCATTTCTATTTAGCAGCCTGTTACAGTAAGGCTTGTGTGTTGATAAATCCAACTAAGAGAATAGCAGCCTGCAGCTCATACACATAATATGAGGAGAGATAACAATTTTTGGTAAGCGCAGAGAGATGCTCTCATGTTTTCACTGGAAACAGCAGACACAGTTACCTAGCAACGAGACAGCTTACTGCCTGCTCTGATTTCATTTTGCTTCCTTCCCATCAGATCAGATTACTAACAAATCTGTTTGTGCATTTCATGTGTACATGTATATAGGTCTTCAAGAAACAGCAGCAGATTAATTGGCTTCGTATTTTAGTTGCCACACTATTTAAAATGGGTATCGGCAATTCATTTGTGTTGAGTTTGCCATACATGGGGAAACATAATTATTGATTTCTATAACTCATACCCTTGAGACATCCACTCCTAAAGAGACCCAGTCACAACTGGGTTTATGCAATAATCTGAAAACCAGTTTTAAACTGCCCTAAATAGGTAGGCTTACCTATGAAAGATTTACATTTACCCCCTTATTTAGCTTACATCTCTCTGAGGATAACTCCAGGCCGTGAGAATAAAAGGTGGGAGGTCAACAGAAGTCTGACAGTCGTTAATCTGACTGAAGTACTAAGAAATACTAAAAAGCGTAAATTGAAAAAGTGAAAATTGGTGTCACAATAAAATTTCAGTAATCATCATGCATTTGAGCCCTTTGTTCTTCCATCCATATGAAATTAAGTTCATTGACCCACTCTCTGACATGTGATATAGTTTACCAATCTGCAATGTTTGGGGATTAGCTGTCTACCTAGAATAATCTAAGAAGGCTCTTTGTTCACTACTTTAAGGAGTACTGGAATTATGGAGGGCAGGGCTATCTCTGAAGACTCTGACCACTCCATTCTCATGATTTGATTGCATAATTGGACTGAGGAAAAACATTGTGCAATGTAGCAGGGTATAGAT
Organism: Nanorana parkeri; assembly: GCF_000935625.1. Classification (NCBI taxonomy): domain Eukaryota; kingdom Metazoa; phylum Chordata; class Amphibia; order Anura; family Dicroglossidae; genus Nanorana; species Nanorana parkeri. Next base: position 308,888 of record NW_017307941.1, on the reverse strand, counting down.
AACACCTAGTTAATACCTTATAGTTTCTCACATGTGCTTGGCTAGTTATGCTTGCTCAAAAGGTCAGAAAAAAGTATTTATTTCAGTCTGTGTCTGAGTTGGGTTGTCACATTTACCTTTCCTAATCCCTAGTATAGTAGAGGTGTTTTGGGAATGCGTGTGAAATGTCCCCAATGGGTACACAGCAATAAACAAAAAACACATTTTTATTAGCGTAGGGAGGGTTTAGAACTTCTGAAAATGTTCCTATTGTGGTCCTTGCCTTTCTGTCCCTTTGATGTCTGCATCTCATTTCTTGTACGGATGTCACAGGGATGATAAGTGAGGAAAAATATTCCTTAATGGGGACACAGCAAATATACCTCTTCCCCACTCTATAGAAAACTAAAGAATACATTGGCTGGTGTTAGACTTTTATATATTAGAGCAGCCTTTCTCAAGCATGGTGCCATTTCACCCTGGGGTGATTTCTGGCTTCCTCATGGGTGCCTCGAAATTTTCACACAGCATCATGCTTATGTGAAGAGGGCTCCTGATGTGAAAGAGGGGGACTCTGATGTGAAAGAGGGGACTACTGATGTAAAGAGTGGCTCCTTGTGTGAGAGAGAGCAACTCTGATGCGAAAAGAGGGGGCTTCTGATTGAAAGGGGATGCTGATGTGAAAGGGGGGATTTTGATGTGAAGGGGGAGAATTGTCTTTTTGAGCGTAGTCCCCATTAACATCCATAGCAGACCCCTATCTCGTGTAAGGGTTTGGTATGGATTTTGAAGACCGCATGTCGTTTTTTACATTTACAGTTATTAGATTTTAGACTGGGGTGTCTTGGGATTTTGCATATTTGTTGCATATTTTAAAGGGTGAAATGGATGGGAAAAAAAAGGTGGAGAAATGCTGTTTTAGAGTTGCTATCATCTCTTCTCCATGGTGCTGAAAGCACTGATTTAATCTTCCACTCTCCTTATTTCCAATTGTTAACCAGACAGTCACACTCCTCACAATCATTGGAATTATTTACAATCCTTCAAAGTACGGAACCTACTGATTTTTTTTTCTCTCACACAAAGTATCTGGCTGTTTGGTCTTAGGACATAGGCACCTATCTTTGTGTTATCCATACATTTGTTTGATGGGAACAGTAAATAAGTCCATGAAAAAAGATCTTTAGATTTAACACACAGTTACCTTGTAAGTGTTTATAAACAGTGACTAGTATTCTCTCATTAGGGTTCAATAAACGTTGGAAACAGCACACATGGCCTTTAGAACGTGACAGGAATTGAATCAATAAAATAGCTTTAGCTTTTGCATTTGCATTAACTAATGCAAAGTGAAGTAAGTGGAGTAAGCAACATTAGCAACCAATCAGTTTGCAATATTCAGATCATTTAATAGATGAACCCTCAACTGGTTGCAGTGGGCTACTGCACATTAAAGGGGCCCAGCAATAATCTTCTCATAAGAAGATATGTGCATTTAAAGGAGAACTATGAGATGAGTGATTTCCACTCACCTCATAGTTCTAGCCGACCTGTGACAATGAGACTGTCACAGGTCGGCTCAGTAGATCGGGAGGTGAGCGAACACATACCGGGTTCGTTCACCTCTCGATCCTGTCACGGCTCTCTGCTGTGACAGGGGGAGGGGCTGGATTCCCCTCTCCCCGCTCCGATCTGCCAGCGCTGACTGGCGGAACGGACGGGGGAGGGGGTGGGTACAGCTGGCTCTGCCTCTAGATCGGCAGAGCCAGCTGTCACTCACGCAGCTGGGCGGATCTCAACATCGATGTCGGGATCCGCTCCGGCGTCTCAGTATACCGCAAGCTAAAGCTCGCGGTATACTGAGCTTAGGGTAACGGGAGGACGCTAGTTTGTGTCCTCCCGTTACCCTAAGGAGAACTATGGGGAAAAGCCGTAACCCCATAGTTCTCCTTTAACATATTTTATGCATGTTATTTACTTCCAAAAGCCATACTTATGTAGACATCCAAAAGCCCTGAGACTGATGCTGGGTACCATCTTCTTGGATGTGATGTCAGCAGCCTTAACAGATTAAGAGCTGTCACTCGAGTGACCCTCTCTTGCAGTGGTGGTCAACTGTCTTGATATAGAGGCCCTCAAGGGCCACTCCAACATCTCCAAAGGGTCACGCATAATATTCAGTGAATGGTCAGAGACTGCAAACATACTGAAGGAGATGCTCAGAAACTGCAGACAAGCAAAAGGAGTTGTTGGAGACCAGGGACTTGCTGTAGAAGACAGTCATAGACCGAAGGCACATTACATGAGACTGCTACATATCACAGCTATTTTTGCCCCTTTACAAATCAATGCTTTCTTATTTGTGCTCCCTACAGGCCCTTTAAATATGTGTGCCATATTTGATATTTCTCTCAGCTAAATCCATCATAAAATATCATAGGGAAAAATGACAAAATTGATGGACAGCACAGAAAGAAGTGAGATAGTGAAATAAACCAGTCCATTCAACTGCTAGAACCCAATGTAAACAGCATTTTTCCTTCAGTGCTCTAGCTAAGTAAAACACAGAATACTGTCTGCAGGGTGCCTGAGGGCAGCACAATAAGTGCGAAAGGAATGCATGCAGTCCCTGGGCTGCAGGTTGGGCACCAAGGCTCTATAGTATTCCCTTTTGCTCCCTCCACGGCAGCTATGAAACTGGTTATGTAGGGAGGTGAGGGGCAGAGGAGCTGAGCCAGCACAGACAATAATTAGACACTCCCAGAAGAGGAGAGAGCTAGGATATGGCAGGAGGGAGAAGGAACTATGGCTGTGGTAAGGAACTGACTCTTCTAGGAGTGGTTGAATTCCCTAGCAAGTTCAAAGTTCCAAACTAATTTATGGAAAAGAAAACACGCTGCAATTAAGCATTCCAAATACTTGATTTTTCTGTGTTGTTACCAGCATTTTGTTGAGCGTGGTGACAGCAACTCTTTAATAATCACTACACTTTGCACTGCCTTATTAAAAAGACTGAAGAAGTGGACACTTTCCTAATGTCAAATAATAAGATCTGTCCTTTATAAAGGAGCGTATGACAATGCACATTATTATTTTCATTAAATATCTCTTTTTGTCTAAAACATATCATGTTTTAGAGCAGATGGGGAAAGAACAACTTAAAGACAGAATGCTCACAACAGTAGTAAATATTTCAGATTATAACTGTGCATATGCTTATGAAGGTTTGACAAGTTCGCTGATTGAATGTGAAATTGTGTATCACATATTCTAGTGTGCTGCTTGAAGAAAGGAATAGACATAATATAAAGAGTAACATAGTGAAAGGAGCATGATGTCTCATTGATGGCTGGCAAAAACTGAATGAAATATTTATTTATTGATTTCATATTTCACAAATTACAATAATATCATCAGAAACAATTCATATACTCAACACTTAACACAATACATATTACGTATATGATTTATTGTCCCAGTCGTATCACTCCCTCTACATAATCACTACCACACAACATATGAACAAGACGTACAATTCACAAACTGGTTCTTGGCATGATTTATGAGACATCTTCATGTGACCCATTTAATTTCAACAGATGCGAATAGTCCGTTGATAGAATGTGCACATACAGATATTGGAGCACTAAATTTTAAAGCATATCTAAACCCAAAAAACAAAATCTAATATACTGCAGCTTACCAATCCTTAGATGTGGTGGCTGCATTAGTTTTCTGTTTTTAGGCTTTTTGTTCCTTTATTTTCACCTGGGGATCCAGCCAGTAGGACACTTCCACTCTATGTAAGAGCAATGGAACCACCCTTTGTACAGCAGCATTGTCACCCTGTAGGGTGTTAAATGCAGTAAAAAATTTTTAGGTGACTAACAAATGAAATCTGAACTTCCGCTAACAATTTTTAAGCAGTTAAATGAACAGTTTGTTTTTTCTTTTGGGATAAAGGTTTTATATAAATGAATAAAAACTGACTATTGTAAGCTTCCCTGTCAGTGTTAAATGGTTTATCGCAATTCTCTATCTGACACTTTTACTGGACAGCTTGGTGTGGTAAAGGAAGTTGAAAAAAACACACTCACTGGCCAGATCACCAGGTAAAAATAAAGGGAAAAAGTCTAAGAAAATAAAACTAAGGCAGCCACCACAATTAAGGATTGGTAAGCTTTAATATATTTCATGTTTGCTTTTGGATTTGGACACGTTTAGCAATAGTACTTGTATATTCTATACGTTTTCAGGTAACCCACCAGCTTCCAGTTATTTAATGCAGGAGGTCAACTAATTGGTTACTATGGGTAACATAGATGTTTGTTCTACTTTTCATGCATTCAATACACTTCATAAAATATAACAGCTGGGAAGAGGATTGTAAGCACGTGATACCCAGATATGAAATGCAATCAAAAGTGTCAATATAAAGTCCAGTGGCATTCACAGAATACTTTCTAGGCTGCTGAATATATAATAAATTTTTTATGTTGCCTTTTTTGTAAAATAACAGTCCATACCAAATATCCCAGCAGCATGCACCAGCTGCTTTTGATTTTGACATAAGTCTAACGTAACATCTCTCTCCCTTCCACTCTGAAACCACAGGGTGTAGAGATAAAAGAACCTGCTTTATTGGCCTCTTCCCTTGTTGCCATGGAAACAATATTCCTTTTGCAAGGAGGTGTGTCCCTGCTTGCCTTTGAGTTGTCAAGCAAATGAGAGATGCGCTGATCCGCATCCCCAAGAGGCTTCTACACACTATTAAAGGGGCATATCGATATGCAAACCGTGGGATGTTCAAAGAAAACCAGCGTACAATCCATCCAGCATTCAGCTTCCCAAAAAATCTTGTTCACACTTGAGGGTACAGCGTATCTTGCTAGGAAGCAATAGGAGCTATCTCTAGATTTGCAAGATCATTAATGTGGCTAGATTGAGTCTTGCTGGAAATCTTCACAATTAAATAAAGGAACATGACTTGTCTTTTACTTAGGGGAAGCAGCTAGAGAACATGATGAGGGGAAAAGCAGTGACATTTATAAAGAATGTCTGCAAGGTGTTCATTTGTAGTATCTTTTATGTTGCCATGTACTGTAAACCTGCATGCACAGAAAACACTCTCCCAAAAATCAGGTTGCTATGGAAACACAATGCTATGTGATGCACTGCTATATCATAGTTAATACTCCATACAATATCACTGTTAACAAAGGAACTTTGTTCTATCAGTATTACGGTTGTCTTTTCAGATTAAAGAGTGTTCCATGTCACCGTAGTTGAAAAAATGGGGTTAACAAAACTAGACCTTCTTCCACGTAACATGAATACAGATTTTTATGTTTTGGAGTATTTGCACGAGTACTCATGCAAATACTCGGTATCGCGGCCGATACCGATGCTTGTATCGGTATCGGTGCATCCCTAGTATTTAGTGATATTGAAGTAATATATCCACATCCATTGTAATTGGTGTAAGAAGACACATATTGTATGGATAAATTATATTCAAACCTAACTGTCAAAGTCTCATGCCAAAAGTGAACATGGGTGATATTTACAGGTACCTACAAACCTGCATAATATTAGTGTACTGTAAATGTTAACATTCCGCTTTGCTCTCTGTGTACCATTGGGGAAAATCCACTTCACTTTGTGTTCCAAAGGCACATAAACAAGTTAGAAGAAATTTCCCAAAGTTAGGGGAATACCCCTCTTAGACAGTTGTCCCCAGAACAGGTGTTCTGGGGATTTTACCTCTTGTTCTAGGGAAAAGTCTAAAATTTGTTACGTCTTCTACTTTTCTGTTTTTGGTAACAATGGTCACCTGTACAAATAGAGTGGTACATCTCCACAGTGGAGGCACAAACACAAAGGGCATAACCCTTCCCCACTCTAGCCTTAACTGAAAATAAAGTTTTGCCTAGAGATACAGAGCGGCCAATGCAAAATTACTTGGTCCTACCTTTTTTCTAATACCCACAACAAGCAACTGAAAGGGCATGGTGTGTACATTCCTATGCTTCATATGCTGTGGTATTATTATATTGATGGCAAAGCCAAATTACTTGCTAGGAAATGAAGGAGGGTGTCTAGTGCTCAGACGTTATGGCCCACCATGCACATTAAATTATCTTCTACCTTCTGACCTGAGTTGTTCCCAGTAGCACACACATAATACATGTGTAGTTTTATGCTTAGGCTCATTACAGCACACACAGGCACAGCACACACAGGCATATATTATTTCCTAGTATAATTTATGTGTAACACACCTCCTCTTGGGGTGATGGGGAATGACCCTCCATGTAGTGTGGAAGGATAACATTTCCATCTCAGGGTCCAGTTCTTAGTTTATGGTGGGGAGTGAAATAAGTTGGGTGCCAATCACTTTAGTTTTTTTACCTGTTATTGCTGAACTGAGTTATAGGAGAGAGTTTTTAGGGGAGCAGGTACCCAAAAAGAGAATATTGGTTGGGTCAGATACATATTCATAACTTAATGGTTATTCTTCCCACTCTAAATACAGTAGCTTCCTTCATAGTAACCAGTAGAAGCAATCAACCCACTGGGCTTAGGAAAGACCTGCAGAGCCTAGATAAAGGTAAACAAATGCTCAGGCGTGTTACAGCCTAGCTACAAACACACTGTAGAAGGGGACTGCTTCTCTGAGATGAAAAAAAAGTTTGCATAGTTGTTTTAATGATAATGGCATATGTGAGCAGGGTATGTGTTGAGGAAGTGGTTTAAAGTAAACCCAGGCAAGTTAAACTGTGCACAAAATGAGAAAATTTATCTTGTGCAAATTCATAAGTCAAATTGATTAAAAGGTTCAGCGGTATAAGCAGCTAAAATTATATGTAAGTCTGAATTTTCCTTTTAAAGTAAACCATTGCACTGCCCCTTCTTACCCCTTAAACTTCCCTATTGGTCAATATGGCTACCAATCACCTTAAAAGACAACTTCACATTTGGTGAAATTGTTGTCCTATTTCTTTCCCTGCATCTGCTGAACATTTAGGCATGCTTTTCTCTCAATAGTAACCACTGCTTTTGAATTTTGTCACCATATAGTGTATACATAGTTTGAATTGTCCTGGTTTGTTATAGGTTTAGTGGCTGGGGAATGGTGAAAATGTGGATCCATGCCTAAATCAATGAGGCCTAAGACTGGATTGTTGATTTGGCCATCCCAGTGAGCTGAGATGACCAATGAGAGGCCAAACATTATGGCTCTTCTTTTTAAAGGCTTGTCAGTTACTGATTACTTTCTTCATTTTCACATCAAAGTCCTGTAAAATTTCATCTGATTGATACGCATGTAAGTTGGATACTTTTTAGATTGGCAATATCAACAAGAGAAACAAATCACCTGAAAGTCAAAAAGATTAATCCAAATGACTTATTTTCTATAAATGTCATCTCTAATCAGCATGATTAAATTTAGATCTGTAACTTTTGGATGTCATCTATATTAACAAAATGATATTTGACAGCAATTATTAAAATCATGAGCTTTAATTATTGCCTTGCTTTTCCATCCCTTGCTCTCCAATATTTGCATTTTCTCATAAGCCAATTTCTTATAATCATGTTGAGCATTATTTTTGTAATTCTTATTTTAGAATTGTTTAGATAAAATATGAATATTGAACCTTTTGGCACAAAACTGGGGTTTATATATATTTTTTTGCTTATTTTTTTTTACTCTAATAAAGCTCCGGTAATTAGTTTACATACACCTTGTCTTTATTTGGAAGATTACCAGAACTGTCTCTGAACTATCCAAATACAAATATGTCACAAGCATTTCTGAATATTTTATATTTATATCCATCTACCATCATAGGCTTAAGTGGCATCATATTTGTGTCCTCATTCAGCTACTGCCCAAATACAAACATCAATTAAGTGCTACTTATCTATCTCTGCCCATGTTTTAGTTACACTGTATATCAGTTTAAACACGATTGCAATTCATTCAGTGCCTAATTTTCTAAAGTTGTGCATGACAGAATACATTTAAGCAGAATTGTAAAACATACAAAACAATACATAAAACAATGTATGGGGTAGAATACTGAAATTTCAGTCCCAAGACTTTCCATTGGGACAGACTACTGTGAAAGGGATAAGAAAAACATGGAATCAGCCATCTTGCCTGATTTAACAAAACATCTAAAAAGGTAAGACTTTTTTCTAAAAGTTATTTTTCAGTATGCTGTATGAAAAGAAACACATAATGAACGTATGGAGGGGTTTTCCTAAATTTGACTGCAAAAGTGGAAATACACTTTAAAGACAACTTGAAGGCAGATTAACAAGCTGGAAAATTCAGCCCGCTTTCCTACTGTTCTCTGGCATAAGCCAGTGCTACAGGTCACTCATAAACTCATGCAAGAGCGACCTTCCTTTGTGGAAAAGTAGTTCCTCAATTAGTCCCCAGTGATATGCCCTCTGCTTCTCTTAGGAGCAGATGCTGCCTTCTGCAATCTGGCACAAATAGGAAGTGCCAGAGGACAGAGACTGTGGCTGTGAGTGAGAAGTCCTGAGACCTGGATCCTGAAATCTCTTTGATCATGGAGCATGGAAGGAGGGATCACTGATCTGGCTGGCAGAGGGGATGATGTAGGCATGCCCAGGAATGCTTCCTTATAGCGCTGTGGGGACTGACCAGCGGGGGAGTGGGAGGCAATCATACTGGTATGGTTTGGTTAAACTCTGTGAGTGTGAGTACATCCCAAGTCCTGAGACTTGAGTCCTGAGACTTGAGTCCTGAGTCTTTAGTCTTGAGTCCTGAGTCCTAAATACTAAGACCTGAGTAAGACCTGAGGCATGACTACTGAGTCTTGAGTCCTGAGACCTAACCCTGAGTCCTGAGCCACAGCAGAATCACTCTCCTTAGGGTTGCACTGACTGATAGACCACTCTGCAGCATCAGTCCCTACCACTACACTCTCCATGGGGCACTAAAAGCCCTGCTGCAGCCTTCCTTCAACTGTAAAATACAGGTGAGCTACCAGACTGTATTTTCACTCAATCTGCATCCTCCATGGCTGTAATGATAGATTTCAGAGCACATGGGAAATAAGCAGAGATAACAGGTATTTGCAAGGTTGTTTGGTATGTCTTTATATGTTAAAAGTACTAAAGTGTTGAAAATGTACAACAATTTTTTATTACAGATTAGTTAAGAAAATGTATTTTGAAACTGGAAATCATGAAGGAAATGAACACCTACATTGGTACACAGTATACATTTCTGTAAATATGTAAATAGTTCTAAAATTCCAGCATATACAGGCTTGTTACAACATTAGCATTGTAGTAAGAATACATGCTAGAGTTGTTGATAATACTGTGACGGACTCCCTGATACCCCGACTGTATATCTCCGTCTTAAGCCTGTTCCCTGGGTGCTGGGACCAGAAGCAAGTGAATATAGCATGGGCTTACCCGAAGAATCAGACAACACTGACTTTGGAGTGGAAACATGAACTAGTTTATTGAAGAAAGCACACAGAGTTTATACCTCACACAATCATATAAGAGTTTAGTGCGTTTACCCGTAACAGTTCCCACCCCCAGACAGCCAGGTGTCGGCATTGGAATTCCTTAAGCACAGACACTCTTTGAAATGAATGTCCTTTATTAGATAAGAGCTTGATCACATCACCCTAAACAATGCCCACTCCAGACAGTCTGCTGCCTTCACAAAAATACGTTTAGCAGAGATGGTATCCAAACAAGATGGAAGTCCGGATGGTTTAAGAAGTCAAATAGTGATATGCTCTCTCTAGATAATATTAAACAGGAAAAACACACAGCAAACAAAGTTCTCCGGGGTAATAAATGTCTGCAGCCCTAGGTCCATCACAAATACAATCAAAGTTTACTTGAAAAAAAAACTTTTATGTAGTGAGCGCTGCCTTCTGTCTGCCCATCACTTTCATCAACTTCCTGGATTCCCAGTGTGCTTTGTATTTCTTTCTCTACTGCTTGATGTGATGCGATCTTATTTTCTCAAGACTACATATCCCTTTATGCATTGCTTTCAGCAAGCAATGGTGATGTTACATTGTGGGAAGTTCGGACGTTGAGTTGTAGTTTAGGCGGCAGGCTTAGTTATAGAAGTGAAAAAAGTAAGTGCGTATTCACAGGTCTGAGAGATATTGTGTCAGTGCATGGAGGAAGTACATCCTATGGTCATCTTCAGTAAATTAGTTTACAAACTTCTAGATCAATATGGTTATTAGGAGCGGAAATTCAATATAGAGAGACATATTTATTTCTAGTTTTTGATCATACAAACCCTTTAAAGATATTGATTATCATTACCATGTATTGAGTGTGATGCCAAGTTCCACACAGCAGCATAGTAATTATTCATTTCTTGGAAGTCTCCAAGAGGACTGAACTCCCTCTTAAACCAGCATATATTTAATTATGTGCTCATCCAGCTGCATCCTCTTGTCTGATGTTCCTGTTTCTTGATATACAAGTACTGATGTACTATACTGTATATATCCACAATCCAGTGAGATCATGGAAACAGTTGTATTCCTTAAAGTATATGTATACCCAATCACTAAACTGTCATATAAGATTTAACATGTTGATGTAATTTAAATTGTAACAGTCATTTTTAATATTTTTAACCTGCAGCTTTTATTTAAATAACACCTGGGTATCCTGCCATTAAGGTCCTTGTTCAGACACTCTCTGTCTCCTAATTGTGCCTCCTGTTTTGTCACCTTGTACGCTGGCTTCTTTCAACACACATTGACAACACATGGTCCAGAAGCAGCTGAGCCGATGCATATGCGATCGGCTCGGCTGATCCGCTCGGCCATGCTCGGGAGCTGTACGGGCTATAGTGAATAGCCCTACAGCACCCCTTCGGTTCTACTGAACCGAAGGGGTCCTGGGGCCGAAGCTAGCCGAAGGATCGGCCGAAGCTACGGCCAGATCCTTCGGCAGCTTCGTGAATAGACCCCTAAATATCATTCAGGTAAGGTTTACATCTACGTACACTGCCAGTCCATGGACTATACTGATGCTCGATACTGAGCAGGACATATTTCAAATAAAATTTACTGGACGCCATCAAATAATGCGCAAATGGCAGTAAATTTTATTTGCTTAACAACAACTGTCTGTCTATAAAGTAAAGTGCTTTCTCAGTGGATATGCAATGTGATCTGCTTAGTTTACAGATGCATCACTCTAATGTAAATGTTTAAAATGAAATGATGTGCTATGGCAATAGCAAGAGCTTGTTTTGTGAGTGATTGTCATAATATGCCAATACTACAAAAATTTTAGGGCAGGCAGAATATAAATATTACACCAACATCGCTAATCATAGAATTCCAAAACAATCATACTATTTCAAGCTGGCTGATATTTATAAAATGACATAGTTTTGACAAATAAAAGCAATTAATGAGTCATGAATGCTATCCAGCACACTGGAGCTGTGCTACAATTAGAGTCCACTTTAATTTACTTCAAGTAGAACTGAAGCCAAAACTTTTTTTTTTCGTTTTAGATCGAGTCAGGGCCCATTCACCCTAGCCCATCCACTAAAATGCTACATTTTAGTGAATGGGCAGCACGTTGTGACCGCTCCGGTAGTGTCTGATGTATCAGACACTGCCGGAGCTGTCACTGTTACATTTTTTTTAAACTTCATGTGGAGTATACAATGTGTACACTCCATTGAGGTCCTTGCACAGCAGTGTGGTGGGATCCAGTGTGCTGCGGTAAAATGCAGCATGTTTTCATTTCATGGAAGGTAGGTCACCATACTACCATACTATGTGTGAACAGGCCCTAAGGGGGGATTATAACCCCTGTCAGATTTTTTTGCTTCAGATCTTGTCCAATAGCCACAACAGGAAGTGAGGGAAATCCCTCCAAAGTGAGGGAAATCCCTGGCGGTCAACAGAATTACCAGAACTAGTGTACCCATTGAACGATTTCCCATCTGTTCCTGCTCTGAAGACAACCCAAGATTTGTGATTTTCTTTCACTTAGATTTTTACTGATAATGGTCACCAGGACAAATAGAGAGTGTGAATCTCCCTCATGGGGACACAGACAGGTCTTTTGATTCCCCTTCAACCATCAAAAACTAAGAAAAACGTTTGGCTTCAGTTGCACTTTAACTTTCAATCTTGACTGAAGAGATTTAAACATTTGTGGTAAGAAACTCCTTCTGCTATCAGATTTGCTGCATTTAAAAACTGATCTCTCAAGATCTTGTGAGATTTCAGTAAAAGGCCTGTTTATTGTATTTTTCTACACAGATCTGGCGCTGATCGGTGGGCTGGCAGTGAAAACCAGAAGAAGTTAGCCCCGATGACCTTTAATAATCAAAATGACAGTGCGGGTTTAAACAAGGAGAAGAGAAGCATTAGCACATAGCAACACAGAAGACAGCGGCAAGAAATTATACTGTAGTTAAATATATTTATTTGGCTATAGTAAGTAAAGAAATGGTGACAGTTTCATGTAAAGAGGGAAGGGAAAGGTGAGTGTCTGCTTTAAGATAGTTCCATTGGAAAAGCTTGGACTAGTTTCAAAGAGACCGGGGAGATAGCAGCATAGTACTGGTTCCAGGTTGGTAACTCACAGGGGGAAATTTTATCATAGCAATTGCGAGTGTTTGAACTCGTATATGGTAGCATGGGATATATTTGTACCAGATTTATGTTGCTAGAGTAATGTTCTTCATAAATGAGATTAATTAGACTCCAGGAAAGAAGACTCACAAGACTTACAGCTGCAGGACAAGTGCAGATGTAAGCAGTTGTGAACTTTTGCAAAGCACGCACAATTGGAAAAATGGTGCAATTTCTGGTCAAAACAGGCCCACATTAAAAGGAGCGGCTAAACAGATGTGCACATTAAAAAAATGATCTAAGAGGCCAAAACTGTTGCAATTGCTTTGATAAATTCCATCCCCCCTCCCCCCTGTAGTCTTTAGGCACAGTGTCACCATAACATTGAGGAAACCAGGGTTTTTAGAAGGAGAAGTCACCAAAGGACAGTTGGAGTCCTTTCTGCACTCTGCTGGTGTCAGTGTCAGTGGTTCCAGTTACTGATAATTGAAACATTACTTTTGGGTCACCATAGTATATGTGGCAGGTCTACCATAGGGATGCAGCAAGCTTTAGAACAATTAAGGTACAAATATACCCCACCAGAAACACTTCTACATTTAACCTGTTGCATCTCTGCTGATTAACCTGCTAGATAGAGCACCAGACGTGTGTAGGACGCCCTGTCTTTCTGCCCCGCTGCCGCTACCCCCCACCCCCCCCCAACTTAAATGATAGTCGGGCGTTGCTCTGTTAAAGTAACCTAACAAGTAAAATTTGATCATATTTATTCCCTAATTAATCCATAGTTTATCATAATGAGCCCTAATTAACCCCTTCTTCCCCTCCCCACTTAGCTATTATACTCTTATTTTTTTATTTTCTTTGTATGTTTATATTTTCTAACCATTAATATTTCAACCAGCATTGTGAATGAAGTCTGTGAAATGGGGTCTATTCACCTATGTACGGCTGATTTCAGCCGATGTACGGCTGAAATTAGCCGTACCAGCCTGAAGTGAATAGCCGAACAGATCGGTCATTCACTCAGCAGCTTCATGAATAGACCCCATAGTGGTTAGTAGCGAAGTGAATGGGTGCAATGGTGGTTAGGGCAGATGTGCAGTGAGGCTCAGTGGAAAAGTGCATTGGTGCCGTGTCTTTAAGGGAAGAAGTGTGCTGTGTGTGCCATAACATTGGCAGCAGAAATGTGCACAAAAGTGCAGTGGTTGCCAGTGGATAAATGAACCAGTATGTTGACCAGTCAAGAAGTGTGTGGGTATAGTGTTTGTTAGCCAAAAAGTGCATGTGGGCAGTATTCTACAGCCATGAAATGTGTGTGTGCAGCACAAGTCAGACAAAAAGTGCAATGGTGCTGGACTGGTCAGCTGAGCAATGTGTGGGTGCAGTGCTGATCATCTGAGAAGTACGTAGGTGCTATGTTGGTTAGTTGAGCAGTGAGTGGGTGCTGTGTTGGTCAACTGAGAAGTGCATGGGTGCTGTGTTGGTCAACTGAGAAGTGCATGGGTGCTGTGTTGGTCAACTGAGAAGTGCATTAGTGCTGTGTTGGTCAACTGAGAAGTGCATTAGTGCTGTGTTGGTCAACTGAGAAGTGCGTGGGTGCTGTGTTGGTCAGCTGAGAAGTGCATTAGTGCTGTGTTGGTCAACTGAGAAGTGCGTGGGTGCTGTGTTGGTCAGCTGAGAAGTGAATGGGTGCAGTGCTAATCAGCCATGAAGTGCGTCGGTGCTGTGTCGGTCAGCAGAGCAGTGAGTGGGTGCAGTGTTGGTCAGCTGAAATGTGAGTGGGTGCTGTGTTGGTCAGTTGGGAAATGCTTGGGTGCAGCGTTGGCCTGCTGAGACATGTGTGGATGCAGTGCTGGTCAACCAAGAAGTGCGTGTGTGCAGTGTTGGTCAGTAAAGTGTGTGAGTATAGTGTTGGCCAACAGAAATGGGCATGTATGCAATGGTGTTTAGTGAAGAAATCTGTTTTTTATTTACCAGTATTGCAAATGAAGTTTGTGAAACATCTGCTTATCTGCTAGAACAGGACCCTCTGGGTCTACTTGATATTGGTCATCACCTGTCTGAGCAAGACCTTAGAAGTCTTCATTAAAATGCTTTAGACCCCCTTATCATGATAAGGTAAACCTGTCATGAGAGCAATGCAGAGGTTGCATTGTTCATATCCTTCTGAGAATGCTAGTGGCCAGGCTGTCATATCCTGTTATACGGAGCTGTAGTATGAGCATGACATCCAGGAAACCATTTTCAGAAGGAGGTCAGCATCGGCAGCCTTTATATTACCACTAAACCAAATCTTCTTTTTATTATGCTACAGATGTATAGTACATTTACTGGAAAGCATCAGACATGAAAATAGTGTAACTCACAGCTTCATATTTAGTAGTATGGATAAGATATAAACACATAGTTAAATATTGAAGATCTGAAATCCTTGTAAAAGGGAAAAAATACATGGGATAGTGCTGAGCATTATAGCCCTACAGCTTTTCACCTTGGGTACAATGTATGCAGAATTAATGACCGTTGAAATCTGATATATGATTGCAGCATAAGTACTTTAGTCCAAATATTTGCCAGGTCACTGTCCATTTATCCATGAGCTAGAAAAAAATCTGGACAAGCCTGAAGGAGTGGCACAGTTCAACTGCAGCGAAGCATCTCGTACATTCCCAAGTATTTTCATGCAGTGTCCCCTACTGGTTAAACATGATGTGTACACAGTCTGAACATCTAGCACATACAATCTTTCTGTCTCAAGGTAGCATGTAACCTTTGAAGCAGTAAAATAGAAGACTACAATAACTTCTATGCTATGCAATATTCCCAGGTTATGTATAAAGTAAATACAGTACTGTATAAAACTGTGCAAGCATTTTAACAGCTTCTTAGAAACCATTTGCAAACTGTGCATAACCTACAGTGAAGAGCCAGTCAATAATATAATGCAAAATTGTCGTTAATGCTAACAATCAAAAGTTGTCTTACTCCTCTGCTAAATTTAAAGCGTATCTAAACCCAAAACCAAAAATGTAATATATTACAGCCTACCAATTCTTAAATGTGGCTGCATTAGTTTTTTTTTTAAACTTTTGATTGAATTGTATTGAAGATGCACAATTCACAGGAATAAACAATATGAAGAAGACCAACAAATAACATGTCAATTTGTATCTTACAGACATGGTCCTGTTAACTAAATGTCTCATGTATCCTAAATGTTGCCAGTTGGATCCTAAGGGTAACCAAAGGTGCATACATTTTATATAGTAACAGGGGAAACATTGTGGGGGAGATTCAGGTAGCATGGAAATTCCTAAACAGTGAGCTCTCTGTGAGGTGATATTTGTTGCCCCGAGGAGTGTGTTGAAATGAGAATGTGGCAATTTAGAGAAAACATTAAACTGAGTTGTAGTTGCTGGGCCACAGAAAGAGTGGATATACTATAATTAATAAACGAGGAAGTGAGCTACAAAGTCTCTAAATTTCTGTGAGTCTTTATAAACTATCTATTTTGTCCAAGCTGCTTACAATTTCTCTTTGGTATCCTGGCTAATGGCCACTAGTAGTTCCATGCACTTTATGTCATTGAGTTAGTCTAGCCACTCTGGTAATATAGGCATATGGGATAATTTCTTGTTCTTGGATCTGGAGGTTAGCTTTTCTAACTTGAACTGCAGTATAAAGGAGAGTGATCTGACCAGATCTTCTTCTATAAGGGCTTGTATGATAAAAATGTTCTCTATTCTGCTATAAGTATTATGCACTTGGGAAAAGAAAGCATAGTCATGCTCATTTAGATGAAAGGTTTGCTATAGGTTCTTTAGCTTCATTAAGGCTGTTTTCTGTCCCGTTACCTTATATAGAATCAATTTGGGGATCAAGGGCTAAGTTTCAATCACCTCCCAGTATAAGGTGTCCTTCAGCAAATATGTGTAGGATATTTAAGTATTTGATGCAAGTATGTTAGGTAAATACAGTTGAGCAACCTGTGTGTATTTAGCATTGGCGAAGGAGAATTTTAGAAAGAGGTATCAACAAAAAGGGTTAGTTTTAGAATCAGAGATCTTGATTAGGCTGTTTTTGTGTATGCCTATGGAGAGTTTGAGCATGCCGTAGAGACCAGAGCCCCACATGGACCAACATAATTTTAACATGTAAAAATCTACAATGTAGTTTGAACTTGGAATCTATTTAGCTTGCAAGTTTGATACTCAGTAATAGAAATGATAAAATCCAGGCTATTATGCTTCGTCTATCTACAGCCTAGTAATTTTTAATATTAGCACTGTATAATATTCATTGTTAATGTGGCTAATATGGAGCTCCATGCATTGAAATAGGGAAGGGTAGGGGGTAGAAAAAAAGGTAGGTAAGAAGAGTGACAGGTAGTGTTAGGGAAGGCAGGGGGATATAGAGAAGGTGAGGGTATAAGAATTAGGATCCAAGAGAAAGGGCAAGGAAAGTAGGCTTGGGAATAGGTGGGATTAAATGTTAAATGTGGTCCTAGATAGGTCTCAGTAAAGGCACTGAAGAATAGATGTTAAAGTACAGTTCAAAGATTAAAGTCACAATAAATGTTGAAAAGAAGCATTCCAGGTTATCACAAAGTGTCAACTGTCTCCAGTTCCTCTTGGAAATAGAGATTTGTGGAGGATTGAATGCAAACCATGTTCCAGTCAACTAGAGTTAACTGTAGATGAACCAAAGGAAACTTTGGACTTATTTATGAATATGAAAGTCCATGTAACAACTTTAGTGTTAACAACACAGGACGGAATCGGGTTGAACAAAAACAATGAGTGTCAGGGGAAAATGTGTACAACAGGCTAAAGACATCAAGTGACTTAACAACAGTCTGAAAAGCCAAAGAAAGATTCCAAATTAGGAAGACTTTTATGGTGCTACACTCAGCAGGTGTACACTCAGTCCAACTCTCATTTTACTGCTGTATGTTTCTCCGGAGGTTTCTTAGAGGAGACAGTCTGCCACTTTTCTCAAATTGGGAGGACAGGGATGAAGGGCTTCAAGGGCCAATCTGGTAGTGGTATCTGCAGGAGTTGAAAAATGCCTATTAGTTTTAGGAGATCCCCTAGCTGACAAAAAGGCTCTTTGGTAGCAACCAGCTGAAACCCCATTTGCAATGAATTTCAGAGCCTCCCACAAAGGTTTGAGTGCTCAGCACATTTGAAAGGTGTGTCTGGAGAGATCTGCAAGTAGGATTATCTAAGAACCTTTAAACTGTGCTTCATCTGAGACCCTGGCTGTGGACACGATAGATTCCTTAACCGAGTAACAATTAAGGGCATATAATATGGCCTACCTGGTTCGGTAGTACCTCGTCCAAGGGCTCGTGGGCCCTGTCATATTGGATTAAACGTGGAGCACAACGTAGAGATGAGATCTTTCTACTTGATCGATTCAGGTATTATTTTGTTGGGAGCAGTTTTCCTGATCGTCTAACTGTTAGGTGAGTTCATGTAACTGCAGAGTGTGTTCATTAAAGACTTGGTGGTAAGTGCTAAGCTTATTAAGGACATTTTCTCAGATGTTTTCAAATTTTTCTAGGCAAGTGTCTCTACATGCCATATCAGCTCTTAATCTTGCCATCTCTGATTTGTAGGCTTGCTTCATTTGAGTTAAGTAATACTCTAGATCCATTCTAATCAAAGGGGAGTGAATGTATGTCCAGAGGTCTTCATTTTCCATATTTGGTAGAGGTGGTCTGTGAACCAATTGTTCTCCTTCAGATGGCAACCTTAGTGGTAGAGAGTCTAGGCTATGGGTAGGGAATATGGAAGGTTCAGCCTATGTAGGTTCTGGCTCAGGTGCCATATTGGTGAGATCTGCGTGTGGACATCAGCATTGTGAGTATAATAAGAACTGTAGATGTTTAATATTACGACCTCCTGGAGTAAGGATAATTTTGGGAAGCTTCTTGTTCCCCATAGGTATTTATTACTGATCGCTAGGATGAGAGAGATGGGTAGTTTGGGTGTCAAGGCAGGGAGCTGCAGGGATTCACATCTCACTCTGCCATGAGCCAGCCATGTTCAACCACCCACCTAACACTTTAAAAGCAGTCACAGCAACAGTTTTTGTCTTATTCTTTACATAAATTAATAAAGGCTGACCTGGCAGTGTTAAATGGTTTACCTCAACCCTCTAATTGCCATTTTTTCTGGATGCTTGGCCTGTTAAGGAAAGTTGAAAAATAATGGACTTACAGGCCAGATGACAAGGTTAAAGTAAAGGAAAAAAAAGCCTATAAAAAAAGAAAAGGAATGCAACCACCATAACTTTTGGGTTTAGATACACTTTAAGGAACTTATTTATTAAATATCTAAAGGAAGTGTTGCCTGAGGCATGCTGTATTGCTGTATTATGTTTTTTTCTCCTGTATTTACAGCCAACCCTACATTCTGGATGCAATATGCGGCCTGACATGTCTGATAGTGATAGGCCACTCCCCCACTGCTCGAAATGGCTTCTCTGCCGGTATGTGTGCTCGGTTGGCACCTTGACTATGTGTATTTTCAAGGTATTTATATCTGTTCAATTTCTCTGTACATGCATATCTGTCTAGGCGGTGCTTGTTATAGACTATGCATTCATCACCTGATTACCACACCTGCAATTGTTTTACTATGGTGGGATTGTGATGTCATTAAGACGTCACATGATCACGGCAGACTAGGGGATTGGCTCATTTCCACAGTATGGTGTGCATATATGTATATGGTTTCACTTGTGTTTGCATCACTCATTTTGCCTGATGAAGGGGATCCTGTTAGACTCTGAAACGTTGCTTTTTGATGCATTGTGCTATGTTTCATGCGTCAATAAACAGACGCCATTGATTAATTACTTGGAGTGCCGGTGTCGTATGTTATTCTTTTGGCTAAATCAGTCCCCTCACTATAAAAGGGTGAGGTCAAAGCATCCATATTGACAATATCCTTTAGCACACTTAGAATAGGGATTGCTGCTGACACTGTGCATAGGGAGAGATTAGTGTAGGCCTTGTTGGCACTGGCAGGCCTGTTGAAATAGATTTTGTGGGATGCACCAATACTGATACTAGTATCGGTATCGATGCCGATACAGGGTATTTGGGTGAGTACTCGTCTAAATGCTCCGATACTTACCCCGGTACCGGAACATCCAGTCAGAGGGAGATTTCCTCTGACTGGCAGTGCCGCGTGAGAACATGGAGCCAGCTTCCGGGCCAATCAGGAAGGTGGGCAGCGGGTAATGACCCGCCGCACGGTTTCCTGATTGGCCGGGAAGCTGGCTCCATGCTGTTTTGGCTGGCTCCATGCTGATTGGCTGGGAAGCAGGGCGGCATGTCAA
This sequence comes from Nanorana parkeri, assembly GCF_000935625.1. Lineage (NCBI taxonomy): Eukaryota > Metazoa > Chordata > Amphibia > Anura > Dicroglossidae > Nanorana > Nanorana parkeri. The sequence continues at coordinate 288,924 of NW_017307941.1, read as the reverse complement.
TGCCCGCCACCCGGCTTTTTGATTGCCCGAGAAGCCAGCTCCATGCTAGCGGAAATACAAGTACTCGTACTCGATACAGTAAAACCGGTATCGGTGCATCCCTAGAAGATATAAACCATTACTGAATGTTTTGTAGGTTGCAAAATCCTTTAAAAAAGAATTACGAAAAATTTGGGGGTAGAGGGAAGGAAGCATTTACAGGATTTTGAGTGCCCAGCTATCAAAAGGATGCATGGATAAGGCATGGTAACATCACGGTGCCTCACAGAAGTGTCAAAAGCCAGGGGCCAAGGTAAGTATATTTTTCCTTTTTTTTGTAGTAACAGCTTTATTTTGGATTTTCATGAAAGTTCCACTTTAAATGGTGACAACCTTAACAACATAGTTGTTAAGGCTGAATAAAGACTCAAGTCCATTCAGTTCAAATGATGTGTATGTGTGTGCGTGTGTATGAGTCACTAAGAATTCCCATTCCCCTGTATATCGTATTCACTGAGGAAGACATCTAGCAGAGCTCTTTGCTTTTGTTGACAGCACATGTGTGAAGAAAAGGCCTCGCATGTAGAACTATGTGGAGGGGCCCTGGAGATAGCATTGGTTTATACCAGTGAAACAGTGCCATCTGGTGTAAAAGTATGGCTGCTCCTTCTAGTCCTTTGCAAGCTGCCCCTTCCCCAGGATGCAATCCTTAAGGTGCCCATACACTGCACGATTCTCGTACGTGAATCGCGGGAAATCCCGCGATCGTACGAGAATCGCGCAGTGTATGGAAGGCGTGCAACCGTTTCTACTGTACGGTCGCACGTCTTCCGTCGAACCAGCAGGCTAGAAAACCCGCCGGGAATCGTACGATTCTCGGCGAGTTAGTGGCCTGCTGGTTCGACAACTGCCGAACGGGCCGGTGTGCGCACGCGCACACAGCCCGTTTGCAGTCATCTTAAGCCCGCCCCTCATTGCAGTCATCGTAAGCCCGCCCCTCAGGGGGGCAGGCTTGCGATGATCGAGAGTACGATCTGCCTGTCCAAGATGGGCAGATCGTACATTTTTTAAATCACTTTACAACCATCGCAAGACTAAGGGCTTGCGATGGTTGTACAGTGTATGGCCCACCTTTACATTCCTCTACAATCTCTGGCACCCAGTACAGTCTGCCACCTTGTTACCCCACCCTCCATATCGCTTGAGCTCACTTGGCATTGAGCTGCTGGAGCATCACTGGAAATTATCACTCTCTGCCTGATATACTTTCCATCTATGCTCCTGGTGCTCTCAAGCTCAAATTTTCTGATAACATTAATACTTGTGCATCCTTCTGCAGCACGTTAATGATGGTGTGTTGAAATAATTCAGCTGACAAAAGAGCAGATTCATGATCCCTCTGGTGTTCCCACTGAAGCACACACTACATGATGTAATAGATTGGGTACTGGAGGCACATCACTAGAAGGAAGAAGTGGGCTTTCTGCTGTCTCAGTGGCAACGAGATTCTTTGCGTACTGCCTCCATCCATGTTCCACAGAGGCAGCAGAATGCAGAGGAGTATGAGGAGGAAGAGGGCTGGGGTGCTGGCAGTGAGGAAGAGGAAGTAATTGATGTAAGGAACATTCTTCCTTTTGATGGCCAAAGTAAGAGAAATTCTTCCTGCAACTTAACACCAAATAGCAGCGCTCTGTGCTATAACTGCTTAAAGCACTTCAATCCAATAAATAATTTATAATTACAGAATATGTATTTAAACAATTGAGGGGTTTTTTTTGGCAGCAATTAGTTAGAGAGGGCTTGGGGTAGTTGAGGGACAGCCTAGCATTTAGCTTTAACAACCTGAGTACATATATACCTCTACATTACCAGGCCATTTTTTAGTTTTCCATGCTGTGAGTGATAGTTTTCCTGCCAATTATCATGCAACACTGTACTCAAATTAATTTTATATTGTTTTTCTGAGACAGAGAGAACTTTCTTTTGATGGTGTTAATAATCACTGGGCCTTTAAAAAAAAAAAAAACTCTTAAAGAGGATATGTCAACAATATATAAAGTGCAAATGTTCAACATTCCAAAAAGGTATTTCTTAGTGTGATATCCTTAGTGTTTCTGTGTAATCAATACACTCACCAGACTCCTTTGACCACTATTAAATGGTCAAACTGCCCTCAGATTCAAATCCTTAGCGAGCCGCTCTCCCAGGACAGCTGATGGCAACCTCCTTTGCAGTCAATATCTCCTTTCAGTTTGCTGGGTTTAAAAAAAAAAAAAAACTGTTGGTGGGTTCAAGTTGTTCCAATTCCTGTCAATCCACCTTCTAAATGGCCAATATTAGCCTCCTCTGCACATTTCTCCTTGTAGTTCATTCAGTGCCCCATGGAAAAAAATGTAGACGCTACATAGTGTGAAATCCTTAAAAACTTTTAATCATAGGTTCTTTAAAAACTTACATTCAAGGTTTAATAGACAGAGCTGTAAAATTCCTCCACTGGCAAACAACTTCTCCCCCAGTGATCAGCTTGATGACATCAGCGTGTTAACTCCTCCTAGACATGTTTCGTCATGAAGACCTTTTGAAAAAGTCTTCATGACGAAACATGTCAAGGAGGAGTTAACACGCTGATGTCATTCACTGCTGCTGACACATTGCATGAAAGGAAACACCAAAAGCGCGGATTTTACACACAATTGCAATTAAGATTTTGAATACTTTTAAACGGCGCCATGACTGAAAAATGGTTACGAAATACTGGTCTAGAGGTTTACATAAATGGTTTTGGCTAGTATTAATGAGGGGTATATCAAATCTTAATCAGCTTATATGCATAGATGGGCAAAATGGTATAAATATACAGTATCCTGAAATGTAAACAAATTAGCATTTTCTTCTTTGCTTTTAAAGTGCCATATATATGTAACTATGTAACTATGACTTTGGGAAGTGGCCAGAAACCAGGGTTCAATGTAAGTACAATCATTTTTTACTCTAAATTTTATTATTATTTGGGGGTGGGGTCTCTCCTAGATAAGTATACCTTGCATTTCATAATGCCTCCCACTGTGCAGTCCAACAATGCACAGAACTTTATGTCAAGTTTACTGGACTGCCCATTTAAAAAAACAAAACTGACTAAGCTAAAAAGACAACTATAGTAACATAAAAAATGTAACACCAACAGAATAATCTCACAAGTGCAAACCATGCCATGTGGAAGAGTGGTCAGACTTCAAGGCCAGGGCAGCCGTCAGAAATTTTGGGGCCCCTAACACGGCTTTAAGCCGGGGCCCCCCCCGCCGCTGGACACGGGCTTAGTGACGTGCTGGACGCAGGGCTTAGCGACGCGCTGGACACAGGACCCACCTGAGAGTGACCCTGCAGAGCCCACCATAGATGCTGCACAGCCCATCTGAGACTGTCTATGGTGGGCTCTGAAGGGGTCTCAGGTGGGCTGGTCAGGGCTGCATCCCTCCTTTCCTTCCTACCTTCCTCTTACCTGCACACGTGGCCTCGTCTGCCGCTGGACAGGCCAGAAGTGACCTCACGTTGTCCAGCCAGTCCAACATCGACGAGCAGCATCGCTGATGGGGCCCCAGCTTGTCTCGAAGCCGCTGGAGCGGCAATGCTGGGGCTCTGCGCTGCTAGGGCCAGGCCTCCGCCTCCTCGTCCTTCACCATCGGCCGATAGTCATGTAAGGGACCCGGGCGGGCCCCCCAGACAGCCCAGGCCCCTTACATGAGTATCGGCCGTACCCCCCCTGATGGCTGCCCTGTTCAAGGCATTAATACATTGTGTATCAACATTTTGTTTGAGCGAGAGTTTGGTTTGCGTTTTGATTGATTAGCATCACCCATTAATGTCAGTTTAACCACTAAAAAACTGGCTTTTCATGCATTTCATCAGGAAGATTTTCACACGTCAAGACACATACTGAAACATGGGTTGCAATAATTGGGTAGTGAAGGGTCACCATTGTGACAGATGCCTATTGCTTGCAGTCATCAGAAGTTGGAATAGTTGTATTTGGTGCAAATGTCTGGCATAGGACGGATACTTCTACTGCCAATAAAGTAATGTCAGTTTTTATGGGTTAAGGTAAGAATTTTTGGTACATTAAGGTTTGTATTTTAGGGATTAAATATTAGGTGAACATTACGTGTTAAGGGTTCACGTTTTATGATTAAAGTGTTTGCATACTGTACTTACTGTATACATACTCTTCGGTATGTATACAGTAAAGAAAGGTTAGTACTAGGGATGCACCAAAATGGAATTTTGAGACCGAAACCAAAACTTAAAAAAAAATTTTACATTATTTTATTTTTATTTATTTATTTATGTTACTGTTATGGGGCTCTAGCGAAATATCAGGGGTCTAAACTGATATTTCCCTTTTAAAATAGAAAAAAAGATTGAGGACACAGAGGGGGCGATTTATCAAAACTGGAGCAGACACAATCTGTAGCAATTGCCTATGGGAACCAATCAGCTTCTCTCTTCAGTTTGTTCAGTTAAGCTTTGAAAATGAAAGGTGGATTCTGAATGGTTACCATGCACAGCTGCTCCAGATTTTGTCTGCTCCAGTTTTGATAAATTCCCCTCAGAGTCCTCAATCTTTTGTTCTGCAGCCCCTGTTATGAATGAACAGGAAGCCTCTACTGAGTGTTCCTGTCCATTCATAAAATAACGAGATAGTATCAGTTACTATGTCCACAACAATGGATGAACCGGAAGTGATGTAGAGCACTTTCTGTTCATTCATAATTGGGACATAGTCGTACAGCACCCCCTCGGTTCTCCTGAACCGAAGGGGTCCTGGGGCCGAAGCCAGCCGAAGGATCGGCCGAAGCTACGGCCAGATCCTTCAGCAGCTTTGTGAATAGACCCCTATGTCAAGTTATTTACAAACACTCAGCGATCAGCGGATTGCTGAGTGTTTGTTTGTACAAAGGTCTCCATCATAAATCGGCTGTCACAGGAGGACGAGCGGGCGGTGGGAGAGGAGAGCTCCGCCTCCTGTGACAAATCACAGCTCTCTCCTCCACTCATCTCTCTCCATCCTGACACAGGAAGCCGAGCTGGGAGGTGTAGGAGGAGAACTTGTCCTCCTATAATGATGACAGCTGTCACTGCCCCACACCGCTCGGCATCCTGACCCGTTTCACCACTCACTTGGCCTCATGAAAGCTTCTCTCCTTCCTGCTGGGCTCCGGCTGCTGCATCAGAAGGCACACAGACCGGTGCCCAGTGGGGAGGAGAGAAAGGGAAACAATGACTGATACATTTTGCCAAAAGTGCCATTTTCGTCTGAAATGTTTTAGCAGCCGAAATTCCAGTGTGTACCTAGTTAGAACTCCTGTCAGTTTATTTTTTTGCCATTTGGGTCTCGCCAGGGATATTTTCCTTCACTTTCTGTCCCAGAGATGCAACAGGAAGTGCGAGGAAATGCCTCCAAACTGAGGGTTTTACCAATATAACCCAACAGATTCAAAGCTTTATGGAAACATACTCATGACAAAATCAACATTTTACTGTGAAAATTGACAAACAAATATAAATAATGGAGGTTCTGTGTACTTACAATATTTATTTTATTTTAGTAACTCTAACACTTACACTTTATTAATATATGGTTGATGTCATCATGCTGTCATACACTCTGACAATGTGTATAGTACAGAGGGAATAAACTTATATTGCAGTATCATTGCAGGGATTTTATTATTCATGGCATTACATAGACAGCAAATCAGCTAAGTGATGTCAGTTCTATATTAACTTCTTTTAGTTGGCCTGCCAAGCTTTTTTGGCACAATCACACAGTCAGTCACCTGTCACTGTCTTTCCACAAGCACTTCCTCACTAGACTTACAGCAATGGAAACACTTTAGCAGCTTGTCATAACACCCATTATAATCTGTGTAAAGGATAGGGGCACTCATAAAGGGTGAAGCAGGAAAGGACAGCACTACATGCTCTTATGCAAGTTACCACAAAACACCATCCCCCAAATAAAGCAACTTACTCTTTGCTGCATTTCAAATACATCAGCAGTTTGGCAAAGGCTTAAATATAGTTTCTGCAAAACATATGGTTCCTCTGAGACACAGAAACTCTGGAGGCCCAATATCATCTGGTTGCATATAGATACAGTATATCTCTCTAGCAAATAATCATTTGATCAAATAAATAAATCTAAATATGAAAAATGCAATTGTAATAAATAAAGGACAATTCAAACACATCTACCAGACTACTCTGAAGTCAGTGAAATTGCAGTGTTAGTTATTGGGTACAATAAGTGTACAACAGTACAAGTCACTGTAGTAACATTGCAATTCAAAATAGTCATTTGGATATAGTGTTCTGCCTTATGTAATTACACTTCTGGATTTCATTTCCAAAATATGGTTTATTGGTGATAGAAATATAAATTAATTGTGTGAAATTATAATTATGCCAATCCATAACACATTTCTAGAAGTGTTGATCTCCTGCACACACAATAAGTTATTTAAAGGAGGAAAGACCAGTCAGTTCTGCCCTTCAGCTTCCACAGCTCACTCAAAGATAACTCATTCCCAAATTTCCGTGTCACCAGTGAGATCTGCACTCCAGCACATACACAACTCAATCCCAAATTTCCGTGTCACCATTGAGATCTGCACTCCAGCACATACACAACTCAATCCCAAATATCCATGTCACCAGTGAGATCTGCACTCCAGCACATACGCAACTCAATCCCAAATATCCATGCCACCAGTGAGATCTGCACTCCAGCACATACACAACTCAATCCCAAATATCCATGTCACGAGTGAGATCTGCACTCCAGCACATACACAACTCAATCCCAAATATCCGTATCACCAGTGAGATCTGCACTCCAGCACACTGAGTTTAGTGAAGGTTTAGCTAAGGGAAGATTAACATGTGCAAAGAAAATAAACAAAATCTCATTTACCTCATTCACGAAGCTAAGTGAAAATTCACTTTGCAAAGAAAAACTTAGCTTAGTGAATACGATGAAGTTGCGCTGACTTTATCCATCCAATTTATGTTCTGCAAAAATCCTAATTTAAAGGAGAACTATGGGGTTAAGGCTTTTCCCCATAGTTCTACTTAGGGTAACGGAGGACACAAACTAGCATCCTCCCGTCACCCTAGGCTCAGTATACCGCGAGCTGTAGCTCGCGGTTTACGAAAGACGCCGCAGTCGCGGTATACTAAGACGCCACAGCTGAAGCGAATCCCGACAATTATGTGTGAGAAGCACTCACCTCATAGTTCTCATTTAAAATTTCCGTGTACATTCCGATGCATATGCGTTCGGCTCGGCCATGATCGGGAGCTGTACGGGCTATTGTGAATAGCCCGTACAGCACCCCTTCGGTTCTACTGAACCGAAGGGGTCCTGGGGCCGAAGCTAGCCGAAGGATCGGCCGAAGCTACGGCCAGATCTTTCGGCAGCTTCATGAATAGACCCCTGAATGTTCTTTGCAAAGGGAATTTTCACCTTATTTCACCTCATTCACTTAGATGAGTGAAAATGAACTTTGGGAAAATATTAGTGAATTCAATAAAACTATATGTTGAAAGTAAAAATGCCCTATTCCTACTAGTAAATCAAACCCACTGTTTCTGTCCTTTGTGTCCTAGGCTGTGCATACAGAGTTACTGAAGAATACAAGATAAAATACCAATACACTAAAAACTGGACGGTATTAAGTTAGCCATGCATGTTACAATTTTGCTGCACAATGTACTAAGTACCAAAATTACAATATATTATAATCAAGAAAATCATTTGAAAGAATGGATTGTAAGGTGTTCATTGTTATGCTGCTCGCACCCATTAAATTTGATTGCACAATTTCTGGGCAATTTCCCTTAGAATTGAAAACAACAAAGGCCTACCTAAAGAATCAGTTCAATTTATATCCACTTATGTCGATCCTCACACTAAATAGCTGATAATCAATTAAAATGAGATTGTACTATAAGATTAAGATGTGTGGTCACCTTTAAAATCTCCTTGGGTCTAGCATAAAATGTTCCACCTTTATGGGGTCTATTCACTAAGCTGCCGTAGGCAGCCGAGTGAAAGAACGACCTGAAGTGAAGTGATATACTCTTTACTGGCCTAATATGCAAGGTGAAATCAAAGATTTTGTCAGCAATTGTCCCACCTGCAATGAATATGCACACTTGCAACAAAAAGAGACCATGATGTCACATGAGATACCTACACGTCCTTGGCAGATTGCCAGTATAGACTTATTCAACTATGCGGGAAAAGAGTACCTGATATTAGTTGATCATTACTCAGACTTCTGGGAAATTGAACTGCTTCCTGACTTATCCACTGAAACTACAGTTAAGTGGTGAGAGGCACAGTTTGCACATCATGGCCAACCAGATAAAGTGATATATGATAATGGCCCTCAGTTCTCAAGCTTACAATTCAGAAAATTTGCCTTTGAATGGGAGTTTGAGCATGTAACTTCCTCACCACGGCATCCACAGGCTAACGGCAAAGCTGAAATCAAAGATTTTGTCAGCAATTGTCCCACCTGCAATGAATATGCACACTTGCAACAAAAAGAGACCATGATGTCACATGAGATACCTACACGTCCTTGGCAGATTGCCAGTATAGACTTATTCAACTATGCGGGAAAAGAGTACCTGATATTAGTTGATCATTACTCAGACTTCTGGGAAATTGAACTGCTTCCTGACTTATCCACTGAAACTACAGTTAAGTGGTGAGAGGCACAGTTTGCACATCATGGCCAACCAGATAAAGTGATATATGATAATGGCCCTCAGTTCTCAAGCTTACAATTCAGAAAATTTGCCTTTGAATGGGAGTTTGAGCATGTAACTTCCTCACCACGGCATCCACAGGCTAACGGCAAAGCTGAATCTGCGGTGAAGATTGTAAAAACTTTATGCAAGAAAGCACAAAGTGATGGTAAAGACCAGTGGAAGGCCATCTTACATTGGAGGAACACTCCAACTGTGGGCATGGATAGTAGCCCAGCACAGAGACTGATGTCACGAAGATTAAAGACCTCCTTACCTGTGGCCAACAAGTTACTTGAACCCTCTGTGATACAAGGGGTACCGGAAAAGTTACGGCTTAAGAGGCAAGTGTTCAGGGCACAATATGACACATCTGCAAGAGATTTGCCTGAATTGAATATTGGGGAACTAATCCGTACGAAACCGCTGCCTGGAGATCGAACAAGTCATTGGAGAATGGGTACTTGTCTGCGAAAGGTTGCACCACACTCCTATTTTGTGGACATTGATGGAACTCTCTATCGCCGCAATGCGTGTGGCTGAAAAGCCTGATTCACATTATCCAGTTGACAGGCCAGACTCGCCTGGTAATGCAAGGGCAAACTCACCAATTGGTGGTAGGGAATGTACAGTGATGATGCTACAGACTAATGTTAATGACAGTCCGGAGCAAGCAGGTATATCGGATGGGAGTGAAGAGCAGAGCATGCCAGTAAGTGGTGAGAAGAGCCCAGTAACCTCGGAGAGGGCTAAGAAACACTTTATACAACGAGGGCCAGTCTTCACCCGCAGTGGTAGACATTCACAACCACCCAAAAGACTTAACCTGTAAATATGTTATTGCAAGGATTCATCCAAATTTCACAATGATCATTTATTAAGAGGGAGATGTTATGAGTGTTATGTTTAGTTTATATGCAACTCTATGATTCATCTCTGTGGCACTTGTTTCCTGTGATGCGTTTCCTGTTCCTGTTCTGTGGGTTCTCTTCTAAGAACATGACTCCTGTACACTAACGGCTTATACTGTCATTATTATCACATAAAACTGTTAACCTGTTTTCACTGTCCTGAAATCATTAGTCTGTATTGTTTTAGAAAAACTGTCACAATGAACAAAAAAAGTATCAGTACTTGTATCTGTGAGTACTTGGGCAACTATCAGTACTTGTACTTGAAAAAATGGTATTGGTGCATCCCTTATATATATTTATTTTAAAAATCATACATTAAAACAGAAATATACAAATCCCAGGAGCTCCGTGTGCTCCTTCAAAATGACAGCTGCCTTCTAAAGTTTGAATTTTTCTCTAGTCTAGTCTTGGAGCTGGAAAGGTATCTGTACTTGTACTTGTACCGAGTACGTTACTTGGTATCTGAACATCCCTAATTGTTACTAGTGTCTGTACGCTCGGGTAGAAGGTCACTGTTAACCTGTATGAAATTGCATTGTGTGTTTGCAGATTGCATGCAGATTAGTGTCAATGTGTATAAGTTAGCAGATTTGCCAGAGAGAGATCTGTGAGATCTGTGTGTGTATGGTTTCCTAGCAGACCAGTCCGTGGATAAATTGCAGTTGGTGGCAGTTTACCATGCGTTGTGTGCCTGGTGTGTGTGGGTGTGTGAGCAGTAGGAAAGTGGTAACACAAGGATTCTAGCTTGTATGATAGGTTGAGGAATCACAGAAGTGTGTGTTAATCACTTGGCTGCGCCACAGCCCTTAGAGTGCACTAGATTGTTTGTAAGTTTTGTATCTGTGTGCGTGTGTTCAGTAAGCTAACTTAGGCTGTGTCGCTACACCCAGTGACAATTGTTTACAAGAGTGTTTTATCAGCTCAAAGTAAGCGCCGCCCCTCCTCCTCCGGACAAGGAACCCGCTCCAGTTAGCGAATCGCAGTCGGCGGGCTCCCCGTCTGTGACATTCGACAACGTTTCTCTTCCTTTATCTCGAGTCATAAACAGTTTGCATGTGGAGACTTTGGAAGTACTTTAAAACCACAGATCCTTACTTATGGGTAATGTTGCCTAGCTCTTTAAATTTAGCTTCTTACTCCTGGCTTTCCGCCTCTCTGGGCATGGAAGGTTATTAAACATTGGTGTCCCTTTTATTGGGGTTGTCCCAGCTCTGGGCTAGTATATGTTATGACTGGATTGTGTCCTTTTTCGTATTCTGATTGTTGTTGTCATATGTTGGATTATGTGAGATGTCGGCTGGTAAATTTTGCCAGATCATTGAACTTTGACTGTGTGTTTCCTTTATGTCGCATGTTAATACATTTTGTTTTCTAATTTAGTAATCGCTCTTCAAGACACAATACACTGTAAATGTCCTTTGAGTATTTCATGGATATAGACTGCAGCCAAGTGGTACCTTGACAAAGGGGCATACACATATAGAGATGAATTATGATGTGCCTCAAAAGGGACCAGACTGTTCCCTTGCACATAGGTCCTGTGCATTTTATTTTCATCACAAAGAGGCATGCAAATTACTGATTTACAGGTAAGAACATCAATCATTTAGATAATTTTTTGCTTGAAGAATTCTATACAAAACTAAGATGCTCATTATTTTTTTTGCTAAACTTACCTGCAATAAAAAAAATCTATAATCTGCTTCTAAACCCCAATTTTCTGCAGCTTAGAATATTCATAAAAAATATGTTCACCTATAATTCATGTGCATATACCTTAAGAGAAGCATTACTAATCCTGGGGGTCTATTCATGAAGCTGCTGAAGGATCTAGCCGTAGCTTCAGCCGATTCTTAGCCCGATCCTTCGGCTAGCTTCGGCTAGCTACTGAACCGAAGGGCTGCTGTAGGGCTATTCACTATAGCCCGTACAGCTCCCGAACTTGGCCGAGCGGCTCAGTCCAGCCGAACGCATATGCCTCGGCTGAGCCGCGCTGAAAGCCAAAGCTGGCCGAGCCGACAGCCTGCTTCTGACAGCTGAGCGGAGCCAGCCGTGATCTTGCGGCTGGCTCCGGCCACTTGCAGAGAGATCAGCGTCCCTGGTTACCTGCTAACCAGGGACACTGATCTCCAAACAGCAAACTCTCCCTGGCGCTCCGGGAGTCTCCTGCTCCCGGCCGCCAAGGAGAGAAACACTTCTGTTTCTTTTTTTTTTATTCTGACACGGAGCCATGTCAGAATAGAAAAAAAATATATTTTTCTGCCCATTGGAATGCATTGCTAGATTCCTATTGGCTATTTCAATTTGCAATAGCCAATAGTAAACTAGCATTGTACCCGCCCTCTGCTGCAGTTCTCCATCAGGTCCATCAGCAGAGGGTGGACAATAGAAAACTATTGGGCGGAGCTAGCTGTCATTGCTAGCTCCGCACAATCGTTTTCTATTTACTTTTTTTTTACTTTTTTAACAATTTTTCTGTTCTGCTTGGTCCCTCCGAGGGACCGAGCAGAACAGCTGAGCCGAATGCCGCTCAGCGGCATTCAGCTATTCGCTCACTGCTGTTCGGCATCTATAAGAATAGGCCGAACAGCAGTAAGTATCCGGCCGGAGGTTCGGCTCAGCCGATCCAGATGTTGGATTGGCTGAGTCAAACTCCTTCTGCACTTCGGGTCGGCCGAACATGCTGAGCATGTTCGGCCAACCCGAAGCCATGCGAAGCAAGCCGATGTACGGCCGATTACAGCCGATATACGGCTGAAATCAGCCGTACCAGCCTGAAGTGAATAGACGAACAGTGTTCGGCTCACTTCACTTCAGGTCGGTCATTCACTCGGCTGCCTACGGCAGCTTAGTGAATAGACCCTTAGGTGTTTTTGATAGCCAAGGCTATCACTGAATATCCCATTTCCATCAATTAGTGCTTGTAACAATAACAGAAAAACATAAAAGGATTTTTTTCCTACATTTATTTTTCAAAATTGCATTACTTGTGTAAAAATATGTGACTGAAACACAGTAAAGTAAATCAAGTGTGTTGTCCCTTTATTTTTTGGCAGCCTCTTCAGGTTTCTTAGCATCTGATGTGCCAATCTCAGCGTTGCTTTGGAAAGTTACTGGAATAGTGATCTCTGCAGACTGGATTGCTGGCTTAGGGAGGGGTGCCTCTACTGTCAGAACACCATCCGGGGAAAGAGATGAAGTCACACTAGCAATGTTTACACCTGAGGGAAGACTGAAGAAACAGATTATGATTAGTTTTGTTGGATGATATACTGAAAATATAAAACATTTTTTTTTACATATACAGTAACCATACATTAGCTATAGTGCTATCTCAGTACATTGTGGACAGAGGAAACAATGGAGTATTGAGAATCAAAATGCAGAAAGAAAATTACATTTGGGCTTGAGACAGCAGTGTGTCATTGAGGCAAATGGCTGCTTCACTTATCACCCCAACATATCCTACATATAATAGATAAAAGTCTGCCTTTGCAGTCAGTAAGAAGAATAAGTGTTCACTACACCATCTGTATTTTATATAAACTATACTTTGGTCAAGTTGGAAAAAAAGACAGCAATAGACTAATATGTTATGCCAATACGAAATAACTTTTTATACATGACATTCACACCTTTCACAATTGAAACTTTACACATTGAAAGATCTTTGTTCATCAGGGAGTGTCACCTTCAGTCTACTCAACATTTGAGACACCTTATACCTTTTTTTTCCTTTTTCTTGTTTGCCTTTTGTAATGCACTCCATAATCACTCCATAATACTCAAGACTTCCTATGCCACTATTTGCAATGTGATGTGTCACGTTTTCCTACCTGCTCATGTTTTAAAGTGTAAAGAATAATTCATATATATGAAATAGATCAACAATATGTCCCTCAAGTTCTATGGTAAATACAGTTGAACTGAAATATTACAACAATTCTGACTCTTAGACCTGGACATATAACCAAGTATTAAAAAAAAGTCCTGTAAAGGGTTAAGTCAGGTATACACGTGCCTATTATTTTCCTTCAACCTGCGGGCTCAATAAAAAAAATAGAACAGACAGACCTGCCCCTTTAGTCAGCTGGTTGGGTGATGCCGGCAGCAGCACCCACTGTGCGAATTCCGGCCGGTTTATCAGGAACGGGCCAAGGTTTGTACTGTGTGTACCCTATATTTACTTTGTTATTGAAAAGAACACAGAGAAAACCTCAGCAGGTTCCTTAGCTTGGGTACAGAGTCAGTTCCTCTTGGACAAGCTTTTGTCTATGGCAGGGATAGCCAAACTTCTGGCCCTCCCGCTGTGGTAAAACTACAACTTCCATAAGGCATTGCAAGATGCATGATGGTAATGTAGTTTCCCCACAGCTGGAGGGCTGAGGTTTGGCTTCCCTTGGTCTATGAAATCATAGACATTATTTTGATGGTTTACAGCTAATATATGCCTGATGTGCCTTGGTTTGAAGCAGTTAAAAGCTCAAGTCTATTTGCAGTTATGATCTTTCTTCAGGATTAAAAAAACATGTGCTGTTCTCTCACACTTGCCTCTCTAGGCAACAAGTGTTAACTGATATCTAGTAACATCCAGGAAATAACAATATATTATACAGTATATGTGCATATAATATTGGATGACCAGAAGGAAATAAATATGTTAGAACTGGCCTAGAACTGCCATGGCTTACTGTAATGTAATGTATCATTATTTAACTTGTTGAAAGGCATGCTAACCTGTAACAGTGGACATCTGTGTATGTGCAATATATTTTAGAGTAAACAGAAAGATGACAATGTGATACTTTTTCTGACTGTTCACTATAGCAGCTTTATTCTTTAGTAGCAAAAACATTTAGTATGGACATCTACTCACGTATATTTTCTTGTAAAGCATCTTGAGATAAATCCATGTTCATCTTGTTTCTCTTCATGTTTTCCTGAAAGAAAAGTGTTACAGCAGTTCATGAATAATCAGTATCTCCATATGGTGAATAATAGCCTTTGCTTAAATGAGCTCACATGCTTCTCGGCATTAATGTCCATCAGTTATATTAATGGTGTACATTGTCAACTAAATGCTTTAAGAGTAAGCCAGGCTAGTTTTCATCACAGTAGGTCTAGTAATGCACTATTTAAGTAAGGAGAACAAGCCCTAGGGACATCTTGAAAATATTTAGTATTAAATGTCAGTGATGACTATTTTGAAGGCATTGCATAGAAATATCATATAAGGCATCTCAGTTATTTTTACAAAAACTTCCTAGACTAAAATGGCCAGCAGTAAAAAAAAAATGTGGTTTATTGCTATGTGTAATCCTTAGATTTTATTTTTAATAGAACCTCTTCACTATACATAGGGGTCTATTCACTAAGCAGCCGAAGGATCTAGCCGTAGCTGTACCCGGGTACAATGCTAGTTTGCTATTGGCTATTGCAAATTGAAATAGCCAATAGAAATCTAGCAATGTTGGATGTTGGATGTTGGATCGGCTGAGTCAAACTCCTTCTGCACTTCGGGTCGGCCGAACATGCTGAGCATGTTCGGCCGACCGGAAGCCACGCAAAGCCACCCGATGTACGGCTGATTTCAGCCGATATACGGCTGAAATCAGCCGTACCAGCCTGAAGTGAATAGCCGAACAGCGTTCGGGTCACTTCGCTTTAGGTCGGTCATTCACTCGGCTGCCTACGGCAGCTTAGTGAATAGACCCCATAGTTTTCATCTTATGTGAGATGTGATAAAACAACAGTTGAATCTCAAGGTGATGCAAGCTGTCCACTTCTAGTACAATTCAGGCAGGAAAGTTTTTAGGTACAATTTTCCACTTCCTGTTTTAATATCAATTAGTTTAAATAATAATTTTGACAATATTTTAGAATTGACAGTCTTTTGCATTCTATGCACCTGACATCACTTTAATGCATCTCAGTTCCTAGAGGTTTTTTTAATTCTTTATCCTCCACAAAAATCCTGGGCCAATGTTGAGTACTTGTATAAAACCAAGTAAGAGAACTATTCAGAATCAATAACAATAAATCACTAATGTGAAAAACATACAAAGACTTAATGATCCGTCCAGCAAAAAACATAACCAAATTCGTATAAAAGGGTGCAATGGGGAAGAGGGTAGAGATATGGTCTTGTACATAGAAAAAGCACAATTAAGTGGAAAATGTTAGGTTTTAGAGGAGGTAAAACCCTTTAGAAGGGGTAAGAAAAGAAGAGTATGGGGGGAGGGCAAAATGGGAGATCATGGTAATTTGTTCCTGAATTACATCCTGAAGCCATTATGACAGGATCTCTGGAGTGTGTGTGAGGTAATCAGAGGTCTGGGTTAACCCTACCCAATGGAAGCATGTTTGAGTGAAACTCTCTAATTTGTCCTTTGAAGGTACTGTGAGGTTTGCCATTTTGAATATTGTCATATATCCTTGGAAACCACTGTCTTATAGATCAAGTAGCAGGTTGTTTCGACATACTTGGTAAGCAGGCCTTTCTGTCCATATAGTTTTATTATTACACAGATGCAATTATTAAATAAACCCATACTAATTGTAATAGCTAACAAATGGAATGTGTATTGATTTTATTTGTATATTTTGAAAATATGTTTGCTTAACATTACAATCAAAAGCATTCTAATTATGTAAAATGTGACGTGACCCTTGACACTGTGTTCTTGATATAGAATAGCAAAAGTAACATGATCTATGCTGATATACAACTTTTATTTGTCCAAGTGGAATAATGTTTGTATTGGCATCTGCCTACATTTCACAAGCAGACATAAATCCCTGTGTGAGCAATATTACATTGGCCTCCTAGGTAGCATTATACCTTACCATATGTGTGGGATTCAAGTGCTAGAAAAAGGTCTCTACCAGTTTATTATGGCTCTCTGTATCACTTGACTAGTTTATAAATGAGGTATGGGATGTGGTTTGATAATGTATATGTCCATTAAATGTCTTGGGACATGTTTTTAAAGTGAAAAACAATTAATCGCCACTAGGATCCTGTAGTATTTTTCACTCCAAAAACATGCACTGCTTCTGCTTTCAACGGATCAATATTAATTTGCTATCAAAATGCCAGAAATCTAGATTTGCCAGTGGGAAATTCAGGTATATTTAACAGTAACAACATTTATGATATGGCAAATGTTATAGTCGCTGGCCCTGACCTGTTCTGCACATTTGCTGTTTGCATTTAGCCTCAACACCCACTGGTGATTTGCATTACAACTATGTGGGTTGATGCACTAAAGGCAAATAGGCTGTTCACTTAGTAAGGAAATGTTTCCCCTTTCTTAGTGAGTGAGGTGAAGTTCTACTGACTTCCATCATACAATCACGTACAAGCAAAAATTACTGTTTTTTTTCCTCGCACATGGTTGGGTATTCTTTGCAAAATACATTTTCAGCACATTCACTAAGAATTCACTTGAGTAGTGAATAGCCCATTTACCTTTATTAAATCAACCTATAGTGTCAATTTAAAATAAGTCAGTAATGAAAGCTGATGATGCAGCAGAGTGGACCACATTATTTGTCTGCTGGATGAATATATGCTTCACCTAGCATAATAGAGAACTGCTAAAAAGTTGCCCAAGGGATCACATGCCAGTTCACTAAGGTGCAAGGTGTCTGTGAGCCCCTATCCCAAAACACAAACCTGTGCTTCTTTACCCTTGATTGACCTCCAGTTTCTTGATTAAATTCAATGACATCCCATTTTTAAACTATTAGGGCATCCGTTGTGTGTCCTTAGATCTAATAGGACTGATATAAAGGCGGAGCTGGGACCAACTGAGTGACTGCCTGTACCATGAACATTTGCATCAAAAAAGAGCATTTAGACAATGTATCAACACTGATCATGTGAAATAGACCCCAGGATATGTGAATTACTAAATTACGGAACAAGGATAATTTAGGCTCAATGTTGCAAAAATATTCGGAATAAAAAGTGTCTATGTTGCCTATAGCAACTTTTGCAGCAAATAGTTTTTAACGGTTGGGAAATAAATTGATGGGAAAAAGCAGTTTGTTGATATAGTGAGCTCAGTGCTCAGTATTTCGTTTTAGATACTTGACATGAGGCTTATTAGACTTTGCTTCCATCTAATAGATAACATCATGTTAGTCAAGCTAGAGATGTTCAGATACCAGTGCCGATACTTGGCATTTTTACCAGAACTACCAGGTTGCAGCGGTTGCAGCTGGGACCTGGCTCTGGTGCTCCACCACTGTCCTGAAATCATTCGTCTGTATTGTTTTAGAAAAACTGTCACATGACTATAAACAAAAATGTATCAGTTATTGGTATCTGTGAGTACTTGGACAAGTATCAGTACTTGAAAAAATGGTATCGGTGCATCCCTAATATATATTTATAAAAACAAAATCATACATTAAGGAATGTACAAATCCCAGGAGCGCCGTAAGCTTCTTAAAAATGACAGCTGCCTCCTAACTTTTGAATTTTTCTCCAGTCTAGTCTTGGAGCTAGAAAAGTATCTGTACATGCACTTGTACTTGTACCCAGTACGGTACTTGGTATCTGAACATCTCTAACTCAAGCACACTGACTTTTCCTTATATTGTTCTGAATTCTGTTATATAAAAATACAAGGTACTAATATTTCCCTAAATCTAGATTTAAAGTAATGTAAACATTTAGCAGCAACAGCAGTGTTTCAGGGCCCTTGCAAGACATAAAAAATGACTGGGAAATTGAAGTCAACAGCTGTGGTTCTACAGATTAGCAAAGGTGAATGTCAGTTTTAGGCCAACATCCAATAGTGCTAATGACAGCAACTTGTTACAAAGAGAAGCTTTCTGCTCCCCATTATACACATTCCCTCAAAATGAACAGCACCATTGTGCACTGTAGACTAAAAGCCAGCTAAAAAGTAGTATTAATATTTAATGTGCTGAGGCATTGCTATCCATTACAGAAATCACTAGGGCTGCAGTTTTTATTTCCCTTTTCTTCCTCCTAGATAGAACATGCAAAAACGCCCTGCACAAAGCAAATTACTGTGCCATTAGGTGACATTTTAATTAGGTCAGCCGCCATGTGTGTCAGGGAGCATGTTGTCACTAACGTTAGTAATTTGACAGGTAAAGATCTATCTATCAATCAGTTGTTACAACCAGATATTGGTTCAGAAATAAATAAAAAAATACATCCTGCGAAAAAACATATGCATCATTAAGATGTATAAATCCCTCCTTCTGCCCACTTTCAAATTCTCCAAGATACACTGCATTGTGCTTCCTAGAGCACATTCACTAAGGTTTACATCTACTTTAAAAGACCAGAGCCTACAAGTCCTACACTAATCTTTATCTATGCCTTTACCAGCAGCACTTTCTGTCATTTCTCTATCACACCTATGCACTTTGTCAAAATGTCTGCTGGGAACCCAGCCTTTTTCAGTGTGTGGGATGACATATTCTCCCTTATTGGCTTTTCTAAGCCATCTGACCAAAGTTCAAAGGCCAGGAAGTGCATTATTGTTTTTTGGTTGCTATGGCGGTAAAATGTTTTCCATTTATGCAAAAAGGTTGGGTTCACCTCGAACCCATGCTCAACCCAGATCCAAGCCCCATCCCTACTCTGTAACATGGACATTCATTTATGCAATTGGAGCAGTAAAGAAAACACTTTGGTCAACTTATCAATGAAGTCAATTCACTGTCAATCATTTAACAGTTAATGAAAAAGCGGTACTGACCACAGCTTGTTGTTTACTAGATTTAAATGCATACATACTAAGGGGCATAGACAATATGATTTTCCTTCAGTTTAATAATTGTTAAAATATTTGTTACTAATATCTGAACTAATACATTTTTGACAAAACACCAATAGACACCTATAACTGCAAACAGCAAATCTTTTACAGTAAGGTTAAAGCTCTGGTTACATACCACGTCTGTGCTATTTAATGTAAGGAAAAGAGTTCAACATCAATTTGATTTTAGTTAAGACATAGCCATAGATGTGGCCTTGAGAACAACTGGGGGGAGACATCTGCTTGTCATCTGTAAGACCAAGACCGGCTGCTGAAGTGTTGCACAAAAAGTGGACCTATAGTTAAAATCTAAAGTTTGGCTGTCTAAGAGGTAATTCATTAGCATAACTGAATGTGGTAAAGCAATCAGAAAGCAAAGGAAAACATGTTTAATTCTAGATTAGAAGCAGCAGAGCACTTCCCTACATGTGACAGTATCTAGCTACTCGTCGGTTCTCTAGCCTCACAAGTACCTATCAGGACTTTACAGTGACATTAAACCCTCAGATTTTTTAACATAAACCAATACTGTAATGTGTGCCTTACTGTAATCCATGGTAGTTTCCCTTCTCTTTGCTGCTCTTTCTTTTAAATCCTCATGTCTTCTCATGCTGGGGGGCAGCTGAGTGCCTCTTCCTTAAATTACACTTTATTAAAAATAAAATCCTGTGCATGTTGGTGTGTATGTTGACAGTTTAGTAAAAGTGTATTGTCTAACTATTGCTTCTGCCAGTAAATATGTCAGAAAATCACCTTGAAATGTCAGCATTCATTCATTAGGGCATGATCCAAATTGTATGCGATTTTATTTTAGTTACTACACCCACAAGCATTCATGTTCCTAGACTATAATGTTTTACCAAGCTATAAATTGCAGCCCTACTTATCTTTTCATGGACAAGGAAAATCAAAGGAAATAGGTAAAAAAAAATCTTCAAATAGTATCCACAGCTGATCTGCTCTGTTTGACCAAAACCTACACGTTGACCCTAATTTAATAAAACGCAGAGCATGTTCACTTTTTTAAAGTGAATTTTCAATTATCTTAGTGGATGAGGTAAACGTAAGTAAAAATACATAATGCAAAGAATAACCAGTGGTGTGCAAGAAAATGAACTAAAATAGAATTTTCACTTGTACATAATTGAATGATTGGCGTCAGCACAACGTCACCTCATTCACTAAGCTATTATTAAAATAAATGAGTAACATGAATTTATGTTTAAGAGAACACTAATCTAGCTTAGTGAATGAGGTGAAGTTGTGCTGACTTCATCCAATCATGTGCAATCAAAGATTCCATTTTTATTTTCTTTGAACACTTTGTTTCACCTCATTCATTAACATAGGTAAAAATTTGCTTTGGAAAGTTAATCTTTTGCTTTGGAATATTTTGCTTTGGAATATTTTGCTTTGGAATCTCCCCTACCAAATCAAACCTACTCTGTAATTGTTTGTTGAAATCAATTACCATGTAAAGTCTATAAGTAATAACTTACGCAGCTAAGACGTATCATAACAAAATATTATAGGAGGGTCTTCTGAACTGATTATTGCTGAAATCTGTGTAGCATGGCCATAAAGATGGTTCTTTACAATCTAGCTGGTTACTTTCAGTGTGGAACAATGAATAAGGCCCCGTTCACACCTGGGCGTTTTGTAGCGCGTTCGTACGCTCTGCAAAACGCTCAAACACCAAAATCCCATTGTTTCCTCCACACAGACAGAGTTCTTGAATTTAAGGATTTATGGCTATTTCAAAAAAATATCTCCTACTATTATTAACTGTCTTTGTTTAGATTCATGAGAGTGAATTGAGTACATATAAAATATTTTCCTATTATTTTATAATATTTTCTGAAGTCGCCATTATTATGTAACTCTATGTAGTTATTTATACAGCTGCTACTGAAACTTTTGTTGTGGTCAGACTCTATGAAATCTGCCTTTCAGCCACATCATATTATATACAGATATATATTATAGTATAGTATATACATATATAATATAGCTGCATTGGACTGGCAAGGTTAAGTAGTATGAGGGACATATTTATCAAATCCTAGTGTCTTTGCTATGGATTTGATTTTACTATAGCAAAACTATATTTTTGGTAGAAAATAACCATGGCCAACAAGGTTGCACATCTACAAAAACACACACAAAAACTAGACAAGAAATATACTTATGAACTTTTAGAAGTACAGTAAATAACAGTGATCAGAATATATTACATTTTTTTTACCATAACTAACCTTTTGGTACTTAGTATACTATAGCTTACTTAATAAAAAATAACAAATTTGTTAATAACCGTAATCAACTTACCTGTGATTTCCACTATACCATCTCTAGTTTTGACAACCAGTTCCTCAGGAGAAAAGTGGTTGACGTCTAAGCTGACTTTCCAGCAGTCGGATGTTTGTCGGATCTCTGAGATTCCACTGCTAAGTTGCCGACTTAATGCCCTGTTAAAATCAGGAACAGTTTCCCCTGCAGGAGCGGCTACAGCTGGGGTAGTAGGAGGAACGACATCCACTGGCTGATTTGGAAAAAGACGGACATAGCCTGGCCAACTGGTGCTAGGCCACTGGTACCAATCTTCAGGAATTCTTGGCATACCAAAAGACTGGTCAAACAGTCGGCTGTTACCTTGGCACCAGTCACGGAATGGATCCCAGCTGGGGGTGCGGAGGAAAGTGAAGGGAATTCTTCGTTCTGAAGACATGGTTCTGTGGGTTTGTTAGACAAGCTGTCCTTGCTCTGTCCAGGCTTCAGTCTGTCATTGGCAGTTGGAAGGTGCAGCTGTTTTATGGAGAGCCTGACATTTATTTTTAGCAACTGGAAAGTGTGTGCTATTACTGGAGATTACACAAGTAGTTGTGATGGAAGGTTCTCGTTCCTCAGGCATAACAATGCACTGACAAGTCATTTATGAATATTTATGTACTATCAAGCTGATAAGAAATGTTTCTTTAATTGGAAATGACATAGACACTTTAAAAAGGCATATTAGCAGAACACTTCTTATTTTTATATATCTACAGCAGTGATGCACTGTATTAATACAAAATCTGTAATAACAGTTACTGCCTTTATTTCTGCATTATTGTATCATTATACCTTTACACTTATGGAAACAGTTAGAATTTGATTGCCTTCTTTGTGTTCTATCATATTAGAGGACTATGTTTTTTAAACAGAACTCCAAACTAAACAAATACATTTCTATAGTTTGTAAATGATTGGCTTTGTAAATTTGTAGATACATTTTGTTACAGGCGGTATCTCAGATTCTTAAAGGAGAACTATGGGGTCAGTGTTTTTCCCCATAGTTCTCCTTGGGGTAACGGGAGGACACAAACTAGCGTCCTCCCGTTACCCTAAGCTCAGTATACCGCGAGCTGCAGCTCACGGTATACTGAGACGCCGCACCTGGAGCGGATCCCGACTTAGATGACGGGATCCGCCCAGCTGCGTGAGTGACAGCTGGCTCTGCCTATCTAGAGGCAGAGCCAGCTGTACCCGCCCCCTCCCCCGTCCGTTCCGCCAGTCAGCGCTGGCAGATCGGAGCGGGGAGAGGGGAATCCAGCCCCTCCCCCTGTCACGGCAGAGAGCCGTGACAGGATCGAGAGGTGAGGGAACCCGGTATGTGTTCTCTCACCCCCCGATCTACTGAGCCGACCTGTGACAGTCTCATTGTCACAGGTCGGCTTAGAACTATGAGGTGAGTGGAAATCACTCATGTCATAGTTCTCCTTTAAAGTGGGAGGGCTGCTAATATACAGATCAGCTGATCTCTTAAACAGGATATGTAGAATATTTTTTTAATCTGTGCCTGATCTTCTTTAGTCATTGGGAGTCACTGGCAACCATGATAAGCCAGTGTCCATCTTCTTCATTGACATTATGGCGAGCAGTGATTATACATAGCTCCTATTTGATTTAAAGGGCAATTCCACCTTTGAAAAAGCAATTAATGCACACTTCTTCATAAAACAAAAAATGTGCAATAATTTTTTTTTTGCATAGGAGTCAGTAAAGCATTGCAACTGTGATCAGTGCAATGCCCTGACTTCTGACGTCACCACACTTGTATTCCATTGATAACTACAAATTCCTCTGCTGCAGTGGTCTGTCAAAGGATCTATGAATGGATGATGCATTTGTGTGGGCGGAGCCACGCACAGCTGCTCCGAATTCAAACAACAGCAACAGCCTGTGGAGAGAAGAACTCCACATTTCAGGTATGTGGGGTGGGGGGAGAAGGGGGGTTGTGATCTCACCATGTTTTATGTTACACCCTAACGTGGGTGTAACATGAAACATGGTCACAAAGTTAAAATTAGTCTTTACATGTGTGACATTTAGAGACATAGGGATTCTATGAGCAGCATGTTTCTCTTTACAGAAACGATTGTCCTATTGTTGGAATTGCATTGGTGATATTTGATTGGTTTAGTGCAAAAAGTGCTTAGCAGAGTTATATTTAAATACACATATTTGTACTTACTATATTTGCATGCAAAATACCACCCATGAGTTGATGAATGTATTCCCATTGCACACAATACTGAAATGACCAATAACTAACATGGTGTGCAACATAAATAGACATATGATGTCACCAAAGTTCTTCAAATGAATTCACATTTTATTGCATCACACAATCACACCAGACGGCATGCCTATTGTCAACATAGTCACATTGAGGCGCGTGCAATGCAGTAAAAATGTCTTAAAGCATAACTTTGGGTGAGATAATACATTTGCAGGCAGGAAGGTTTTTATTGCAGAAGATTCACGCTATGTCTTTTCTGCAATAAAAGTGTCTTACCTTCCTGTTTGCAAACTTTTTTGGAATGTACAGGGCAGCTCAGTGTACAATCCTGGCATCTGCTGGTGTCAGGATTAATTAACTCACACATGCACGCCCTGGAGTTACATCATCCCAGGCCAGCCTGGCATGATGGCAAACCTGGAAACAAACGAAGGAAGATGTTAGCACCAGCCAGGGAGCTTGCGAAAGTCACATCACTGAAGGGGAGGTAAGTATTGTGTATTTTACGTCTGCTTTATTGGCTTGTTAGAGCTAATGCTTGTCTCCTCTACATGCGGCTTAAGCCTCCTAAAAACCTGAACTTCCAGGTATGTGGTAAATGTGCACAGTCCCCATCCCATCCCACAATGCAAAGCTCAGTTTCAGAGCAACATATCTCCAGACCTAAGTGGGTCGGGATACATGCCTAGTCTTATGTAAATTATGACACATTAATGGCATAGGATCTGCTGGGGAGGCTGCTGGGAGGAAAACAAAGGGAGGCTGCTGGGAGGAAAAGGGATGCAGACTTGCATTGTAAACCTACAGGGTGACTTGGAAGGGTGCCTGCTTAGTAGCTGTGTTGTGGCCGTGGATTTTTTCATGACAGTTGTGCTTTAATGGACACTTTGGCAAAATATATTCTTTAATGGGGTGAGATCACGTCTTTGTAATGAGCTTCTATTTATTCATCATTGTAGGAGTGACTGCTTTTTAGGCTGAAATAGATAGTTCATAGTGTTCCTAATTAAGAACGAAAATCATCACTATATATTATATTATATTATATTCAATATGGGTAATGTAAGTTCCATTTGTAAGTAAAGTAAGTACTAATGCTAATGACTAAAATCATGACCCAGTAGCCAAGTAGCTGAGACTTGCAGTCATTGGCATTAACTGTTCACTATTAAATCCAAGTATATTGCAGGACCTAGCTGACCATACAAAAATCATTATCACCAAGGGGATTTGTAAATAATCTACATGCTTGACAACAATGTGTAAAAAAACATACCTAATAAAGAGCAATAGCCCATACACACATGCTCACTGACTAAATTATGAAGACTTTATTTGCATAAAGTTGGAGGTGCCTGTGCTACTGTGTTTGTTGTTTTTCTACAACTACCAAATGTATGACAATTTAACCCCCCCCCCCTAAAAAAAAGACCAAACCATTGTTTATAAATAGTGCTTTAGTAAACCAACTGTCATCCAGTTAGGGTTAGATCTACTTTTAGATAGTGCTTGGTGCATGTAAGTATGTTTCACATGCAGTATATGTTAATATACATTTGTTGTGTAACATATCAGGAAAAAAGTCTGAGACTGTCTAGTAAATTGCTCCTGCTGCTCACACACATATGGCATTAACTGAATCAGAAAGTACTGGCATGTGTGAGTCACATACCCTACATAGCCATCCTCCTAACTCATCCCCAGCTCCTAGACTATCTTATCTTTGTCATGTTGAGAGCACTTTACAGATCTCTCTGACAAAACTAAAAAAGATAAATGTCAACTAACAGTAGTGACAAGACACTAGGGATGAGTTGGTGAATCAGCAGATCGGCAGAGTGAGAATTTTTTAATCCTCCTGGATCTAAGTATAAAAATGTCTTTAGCCTGCAGATAATTATTTAATTCATAAATCACAATAGTCTATATTTGTAAATTGGATTTTACTCCAGTTCGAATGTCTACATGTAAATATTCAGAAGAAGCACAAAGGGATGAATCAGCAATTCCCCTGATTCTATAATAAAAAAGTGATGAATTTTGCTACAAACTCATTTTATGAACTATACATAAGAAATTAAAATAAAAAGTGACAAATCTGTGATACCCTGAATCAATCAACCTACAAGACTTGGGTTGCCACCTTTTCTTCAAGTAAAAACTTTTTTGGAGAATATAGAGGAGAGAGCGAGAAGAGGCAGCTAGGGTGGCTTGTGCTGGCTCTCAGGTGGACTCTGCAGGCTCTCAGGTGAGCTGTGGAGGCTCTCAGGTGAGCTGTGGAGGCTCTCAGGTGAGCTGTGGAGGCTCTCAGGTCAGCTGTTGAGGCTCTCAGGTGAGCTGTTCAGGCTCTCAGGTGAGCTGTTCAGGCTCTCAGGCGGGCAGCATAGTGTCAGGAAGACGTAGGAGGAGATGTGTGGGCAGGCACCTGTTTACATGCGCCTGTGGCTCGCAGGAAGGCTGCCGAGGTCCCATGCTTGCTGGGGACCTCGGCAGCCTTCCTGTGAGCCGCAGGCCTGCACATCTCCTCTTCCTCTTCCATGTCTGTGCTTTAACCTCTCGGCACCCAGTACCCGATGTCTGTGCTTTCACCTCTCGGCACCCAGTACCCGATGTCTTTGCTTTAATCTCTCGGCACCCAGTACCCGATGTATGTGCTTTAACCTCTCGGCACCCAGTATCCGATGTATGTGCTTTAACCTCTCGGCACCCAGTACCCGATGTCTGTGCTTTAACCTCTTGGCACCTAGTAGTCTATGTATGTTTGTTAACTCTTCAGCACCCATTCTTCCTGCTGTCATACCCACTGCACTCCTCTCCTGTATACAGTGCCTGGTAAGACACTTATTGCGCATTGTTTGTTATATTCCCATTCAGGAACAGGCACACTTCTGCTAGTAATAATAATAATTATAGTAGTAATAATAAAAATAATAATAATAATACAATTGGTCTACTGACAGTATAATGATTCTATTATTGCTTGTTGTTTATAGTCTTCAGTAACCACCCTGATGAATAATCTTCATAAGAATATTCATAGTTACTTGCTGTGGAGTTATTTTAAGAACCAATGTGTACTTGTGAAGCACATTGCAAACAAAAAAGAACAACCACCTGTCTGTGTCTTTTTTTGTCTGGCAGATTCAACTGACAGTTACCGGTACTAGCTAGAATTCAGAAATAAATAATATAAAATGTAAAATAAACATGAAATAAATGTCGGCAAAACATTGTGTACAGTGTTCAGCATCCAGAGGTAATTCACAGCATTCCTAAATAAATAACATACCATATTAACTAATTCCTACGTCTTATTTCTAGCACCACACCAACACATTGTTTATAAAGTGTGATGTGTATAGGAATATACTTGTCTTGTTTATTTTTTTAATTCTTTGATGCTTTTTAATGCTGCCGTTTTCCTGTAGCCTCCTTGCAGCCACTTACTGTATACAAACATACACTACAGAAGTGGCTCAACTGCACTGGTTGGGATGGGTTTCCCTATGGTGACAACAGTGGATAGAGTAGTAGAAGAGGTCTTCCCATAAATGGATTTTCCTCCTGCTCACCACTTTCTATGAGAAATTGATTTTTGGGAAAACTTCTTCTACTACTCTAGTTGACATTGGGCCCAGGAGCATTTAGGCCCAAGGTTACCCGAAAAAAAACACAAAGTGCATTGAGTGCAACTATCTGCACCATACAAAAGAAAACCCCGCAAGCTTACTTTCACATTTGCCAGAGATCCCATATGGGATATCTCGCAACCCAACTGATATGAGTATTTTTATCCATTTCAAGGGAGATGGATCACTCCTGGATGTCTGCTATCTCTATTTTTCTCTCTCTCCTCCGCTGGAGAATGTTTCTTCCCAGCAAAAGTGGATCATGCTTGTGTAAAGTGTGTTACAATGGCCACTTTTAGTATCCATCAGAAAGCCATGTGACAGGGTGACAAAACAGGAGCCCCACTGGGACACAGTGACAGAGCGTTATCATCCTATAACAGGAAGTGCCTGCAATGGCAGAATCATCAGATATTATTGTAATAAAAGTTGCAGATTTAAAAATATTGAAAATTACTTTTGAAATTAAATGTTGACGGTTATGTAAGATTTTAGTGATTGGATTTACACTGGACAGTCAGCCATCACAGTTGCTTTGCAGAAAAAGGATCAGGACCCTTCTGGTAAGCTTGTGCAGTGTGCCTCTACTAGTTACTTTTCAATGAAAGGATTCCTCTGATGAGAAAAATACATATAATTAAGTACTGAACTCCTTTTAAAATGCTATCTACTAGGCTGTTATGCTGATCCTGTGACTGCAATACTTGTTCTGGGTAAGTAACTTGAAAAGTGCTGAAGCAATTGATTCAGCAAGGCAACTACCATTATTAGGAAAGGTGAGCATTGTTACACTGCCTGATCTACAGTGCAGGCACCTCCCGGTTCCAGTTTGCACCGCAACCCACCACTAGTGATGGTCCGAACACACCTAAGTTTGGTTCGAGTTCAAACTTTAGAACATGGAAAAAGTTTGAACTCGAACTTCAAACTCAATGATAGTCTATGGGACCAGAACTCGGAAAATCAAATGTCCCCATTTTGAAGGCTTATGCGCAAGTTATTGGCCATAAAAAGGGTATGGGGATTCGGGCACTGACCCGGGGGACATGAATCCATGCCAAAAACTTTTAAAAAATACTGTTTTTAAAGGAGCAGAGATTTTAGCATTGCTTAAAGTGAAACAATAAAAATGGAAAATTCCTTTAACCACTTGAAGTCCAGGGTGTTAAACCCCTTCCCATCCAGGCCATTTTTCAGTATTGAGCGCTACAGTACTTTGACTGATGTTTATTCTGTCATGCAACGCTGTACTGAAATAAATGTTATACTATTTTTTGGGGACACGTAGAGCTTTCTTTTGGTGGTATTTAATCACCACTGCGGGTTTTATTTTTTAATATATTAAGTAAAAATTACCGAATTTAAAAAAACAAAAAAACATTTCCCCTATATTAAATTATAAAACATTTATTATTACCCAATTTTTGGTAAAATATAAGAGAGGGGGTCACATCGGGTAAAAAGACACCAAACATGCCAAGCCTTATAATTGCGCGTGCGCGCGAAACCTCAAAACACTACAATACCCAAAATTTACCGCTCATCAGTGTAGTGTTATTCGTGATTGATGGCCCTAAAATTATTGCTCTCACTCCGACGTTCGCGGCGATATGTAACATGTGTAGTGCAATTGTTGTTTTCACGCGCTGGCGCATCTGACGCATGTTTACGTTTATATGTGCGTAAACGTGGGGGTGGGGGACTTAAAAATTTGTTTGTTTACATTTTTTTATATGTGACTTTTATTTTATTTTTTTTACACTTTTTTAATGTTTTTTTACACTTAATGTTATTGCTATCACATAGGGGGATAACAATCCCCCTATATAATAGCAAAGACACACTGACTGGTACTCTTTATGGATACATTAGGGGTCTCTAAGACCCCTAATGTCACTTGGGAACCCCCTAAGAAGCTGATGAAGCAGATCTCTTCTCTCTGGCTATAGCAGCCAGATGACTGACAGGTGAATGCGGAAGTGATGTATTACAGATCAGCAAGGAGGAAAGCCGTCTATTTACGGCAACCCGCCAATGTGAGTTTGCCGTCCGTTTTTTTGCAATGGGCAGACGGCAAGTGGTTAAATATCGTGTCTGGAGGTGTCCCCTTAAACTGCCGGTAAATTGGCGCATCTGTACAATGTATAGAACCTGCTGCAGCAAAACTTACATTTGTAAATGTAAAAAAAAGAAAAGCGTGTAGTTCCCCCTCCCAAACAATACCAGACCCTTTAGGTTTGGTAGAATGTTAGGAGGGACCCTATTTAAATAAAAAGAAAAAAAAAGCGTGGGGTTCCCCCTCCCAAACAATACCAGACCCTTAAGGTTTGGTAAGAATGTTAGGAGGGACCCTATTTAAATAAAAAGAAAAAAAAAGCGTGGGGTTCCCCCCAAAAGTGATACCAGACCCTTAAGGTCTGGTAGAAATTTTATGAGGGACCCCATTTAAAAAAAATTAGTTGCCACCTATGAAAAGTCGGGACACTCGGCCGAGAGCCCGACAGTGTCAGGAGAGAGGAGGGGACCTGGCGGCATACCTTATCCTGCCGGGTGAACATCCCCTCCTCTCTCTGCCGGCGTCCACCACCAAGATGGCAACATCACGCGCTTGCGCGATGACTTCACGACGGGGTGTCACATGGTCTCCGCCCCCAGGTGACACCCAGCCTCGGGACGCCCCTGGTGCAGAGTATGTAATGTACCACACAACGCAGAGTGAAGCAGGCTGCAGTATGTAACATATACAAGTAAAAGGATCATCAGTTGTTGCTCCTAATATTGCATAGTTTTGGTAAATCTAAAGTCGATTGAAAGATTGCACGGTCACATTGTAAGGTGTATGGTGATGCTTATGGCAGTGGCTTTGCAATTATCGTGAAATACAAATATAAATGTAACACAATATTAACTAGTATAATCATTTCTATATTTTTTTCTAGGTCTCATGGTCTGCCAGAGTTGCACTCTCTCAGGTGGGAGAATGACTTGCCTTTCAGCAAGTTATTTTTATCTTATATTCCCTGTTATGTACCAGTATTAGCACTGGTCTCAAACTATAAATCATTGTTCTCTGTAAGATGTACATACTGTACACTGTGAACCTTGAAAGGCTATTAATAATCTTTTAGGATCTACTGATCCAGAATGCTCTACCCTCTTCTGCCAAGCCAGTTTATTTATAGAAAGTCAAGTTAACTGTCCAGCACAAGCTTACTGGAATCTTCTAGATAGCCCCATCAAAGCCTAGACATTAGCGCCATCTAGTGGTGGAACAGAGGCATTCCTTATACTGTCAGTTTTACTCAAACTATTGTAATCATTAGTTAGAGATGACCAATGTATACTTGCAGTGGCGAATCTAGGAACAATAT
>NW_017307941.1:255832-257434 GCF_000935625.1 Nanorana parkeri | reverse complement strand
CGCACTGTGCCACCTCTCTCTCCTCCCAATGTGCCACCTCTTTCTTCTCCCAATGTGCCACCTCTCTCTTCTCCCACTGTGCCACCTGTGTCCAGGGCGCCTCCCCCAGTTCTTGCACAGCTAGGACTGGCACGGCAACGCTCTAACGGGAGATCTAAGGGAGATCAGTACTCGATCTCCCTTTGATCTCTTCTCCTGTCCCCGAATGCAGGAAGTGATGTGTCTTCTAGGCCAATCAGAAAGCTGGGTGCTGCATCATTACACTGCTGCGGTGTGGCGGCTCTCCGATCCAGCGCTGACTACTCTGTCCTTGCAGGCATTTCCGATCCAGTGGTGTCTATAGACTTACCTTGTGTTTCTCCTCGTCTCCCGTCCGAAAATCCGAACTGCGCATGCGCCCGCCCCAAGATGCTTTGCGGCCGCACGAGCAGTTTCGTTTTCTCAGACGGGAGCGCGCAGCGAAGACAGGGTAAGTGTAAACTGCAGTTAAAGCGCTTTTTAAAAAAACTTTTTGCATATATCTACTGGTTGCTAGCCGTTTAAGTGTAAAAAAAAAGTTTTCAAAAAATTAAAGCATTAAAAAAAATATTCACAAATAAAAAATAAATAAAATAAAGACTAAAAATATTTTTAAAGTCCCCCGCCGCCTTACATACACACGCAAACATGCGTCGGGTGCGCCTATGTGCGAAAACGAGGATTGCACCCATTACACTGCACATGTTACATATTGTCGCAAACGTTGGAGTGAGAGCAATAATTCTAGGGCCATTAATCACTGATAACACTAAACTGATGAGCGGCAAAAGCTTTTAAAGTGTCGCCTATGGCCAATTTTGGATGCGGTCGTTTTCTGTGATTTCATGGGTGCGCGCAATTTTAAAGCTTGACATGTGTGGTGTCTATTTACCCGACGTGACCCCGTCTTTTATACTTTACCAAAAAATTGGGGTGATAATAAATGTGTCATAACATTTTATAGGGAAACAGTTTTTTTGTCAAAATTTAGGGTACTTTTTTTGTTATATAGTACAAAATAAAACCCCCCCAGTGGTGACTAAATACCATCATAAGAAAGCTCTGTGTCCCCCAAAAAATTGTATAAAATTAATTTCAGTACAGCGTTGCATGACAGAATAAATATCAGTCAAAGTACTGCAGCGCTGAATACTGAAAAATGGCCTGACGAGGAAGGGGGTTTAACACTATGGTCTTTAAGGGGTTAATTAAACTCCAATATCAATCAGTTACAAAATAATAACAATCAAGTAAGTGAAGGGTTAACTTCTCCAACACAAGGTATACTTGCAGTAAGCAGACTTTTGTGATTCCACACAAAGGAAGGTGCTGGAGAGCAGGTCAGAGTGGGGCTCCAAAGGGCAGGAGTCAGGAACATTGCAGCCTGTGAACCTGGAACTCAGGATGGAGAGCGGTGAGGTAAGTAGTTTTTTTTTCTTCAGGATGGAGAGCGGTATCCCACGGCAGCATCAGTTACTTTGAATTCCGCGGCTACATGCCGTGGAGCCGGCTACGAGTGACGTCGTGGGACCTGATAGGAGCTGTGCACCCGCTGCTGTTGCGATGCGGCCGTCCAGCCCAGTC
>NW_017307941.1:224945-253601 GCF_000935625.1 Nanorana parkeri | reverse complement strand
TTGGGGTGATAATAAATGTGTCATAACATTTTATAGGGAAACAGTTTTTTTGTCAAAATTTAGGGTACTTTTTTTGTTATATAGTACAAAATAAAAAAACCCCAGTGGTGACTAAATACCATCATAAGAAAGCTCTGTGTCCCCCAAAAAATTGTATAAAATTAATTTCAGTACAGCGTTGCATGACAGAATAAATATCAGTCAAAGTACCGCAGCGCTGAATACTGAAAAATGGCCTGACGAGGAAGGGGGTTTAACACTATGGTCTTTAAGGGGTTAATTAAACTCCAATATCAATCAGTTACAAAATAATAACAATCAAGTAAGTGAAGGGTTAACTTCTCCAACACAAGGTATACTTGCAGTAAGCAGACTTTTGTGATTCCACACAAAGGAAGGTGCTGGAGAGCAGGTCAGAGTGGGGCTCCAAAGGGCAGGAGTCAGGAACATTGCAGCCTGTGAACCTGGAACTCAGGATGGAGAGCGGTGAGGTAAGTAGTTTTTTTTTCTTCAGGATGGAGAGCGGTATCCCACGGCAGCATCAGTTACTTTGAATTCCGCGGCTACATGCCGTGGAGCCGGCTACGAGTGACGTCGTGGGACCTGATAGGAGCTGTGCACCCGCTGCTGTTGCGATGCGGCCGTCCAGCCCAGTCAGAGCGGCGGTGGGAGAGACTATTTTCTCGGGGGAGGGGGAACTGGACAACTTCGCCCCCCCCCCCCCCGAAAAAATAGTCTCTCCCACCGCCGCTCTGACTGGGCTGGACAGCCGCATCGCAACAGCAGCGGGTGCACAGTTCCCATATTGTCACCCGGATCCGCCAGCGGGGGGGGGCACACGGGGGGGCAAGCAATAACCTAGGGGGGGCAATTGCCCCCCCTGGCCCACCTGTAGCGACGCCACTATATACTTGATTATAATTTTCTGATATACATTTAAAATAAACATTGGTTCTTAAATCTAAACATCAAACAGCTGATACAGTTAAAATGTATGTATGTGATCGGTTTTAAACAGATACATATCTACCGATAATTTGCCCTCAGAGAGATATCTACCCATAGATGGATACCTAATAACTTTGTTTATTAGGGATGCACCAATACCATTTTTTCCAGACTGAGTACGAGTACCAATACTTTTCCTCAAGTACTCGCCGATACCAATTGCTGATTCCTGTTTTTTATTGTCATGTGTACAGTTTTTCTAAAGCAATACAGACTAATGATTTTATTACAGTGGTGGAGTACCAGGGCCCAGTCACAGCTGCAAACACTGTGATCCTGGTAGTTCTCCCACTGACTTCAGGCTATAGAGGAACTACAAATCCCAGCAATACAATATACAACAGTGCAGAATACCACCAGATATAGAGGACTACAAATCCCACTGATACATTATACAGCAATGTTGAATGGCAACCGGCTATAGAGGACTACAAATCCCAGCAACGCATTATACATCAATGTAGAATAATATGAAGCTACTCTGTGCCGTTCTGATGTTGGGGTCTATGGTGGGCTGTGCAGACTCTCAGTTGGGTTATGCGTGGTCTATGGTGGGCTGTGCGGACTCTCCTGTGGGCTATATGGGGTCTATGGTGGGCTGTGCGGACTCTCAGTTGGGCTGTGCAGGTTCAATGGTGGGCTGTGCGGACTCTCAGGTGGTTATACATGATCTATGGTGGGCTGTGCAGACTCTCAGATGGCAATGCAGGGTCTATGGTAGTTTGTGCGGGAAATATGCTGGGCTGTGCGGGCAATATGCTGGACTGTGCAGGTGATATGGTGGGCTGTGCGGGCGATATGCTGGGCTATGTGGCCAATATGGTGGGCTGTACGGGCGATATGCTGGGCTATGTGGGCTTTTACCAGGGTCCCTGTCGGTCTCAGTAGGTGCGGTCGGTGAAGAGGAGGAGGAGATTTTCAGCCAGTGCTGTAAACAACCGAGCGCCGCAATTCACAGGAAGGCCTCCAGGACCTTGCTGGGGGTCCTCAACAGCCTTCCTGTGAAGGGCGCCGCCTGTTTGCAGTTTAAACATTTAAACCTTGTGTTTCACACG
The DNA here is from genome assembly GCF_000935625.1 of Nanorana parkeri. NCBI lineage: Eukaryota > Metazoa > Chordata > Amphibia > Anura > Dicroglossidae > Nanorana > Nanorana parkeri. The sequence goes on along the minus strand of NW_017307941.1, from coordinate 251,538 downwards.
TCTTGCTCCCCAAATTCCAGTGTCCCCCCATGTTCTGTTCCTCTTCCATGCATTCAAATTGGAACACCAGGACCTCGTGCTTGCCCTTGTCCACCTGACATTGTGACATCAGCTGAAACCCAGACAAAGGGCATACAGGACTCAAAACCAGGACTGTCCAGGTGAATTCTGGACATGTGGCAACCCTATGTATCTCTAAGCAAGTCACAGAGAGATCTTTGTGATCTCTCCACCGGCTTAGTGACTAAAAACACGTCGCCACAGGGCGTGGCTGGCGCTCAAGCTGAATGGCCGCAAGACAGTGAGGCTCTGAGCAACAGCCGTCTTCAAGGCACTCAGAAATAGCGACTGGGGCTAGATCTTTTCGGATTTCCCTTCTACCTTATCTCTCAACTACTCGGAGATGAGTAAAAAGCGGCGGGGTGTCCGCCCGAAGAAATTAACGGACTTCTTCTTCGGCCCGGACAAGCGGAGGGCAAAAGATGGCGCCGGGGCCTCGCCTCTCTCGACGTCCGGGGGGTCGAGAGGAGGCTCGAGGAGCCCCCAAACCGGCGTGCAACTGTCCGCCGGGCATCCGGGTCCAGCATCCGCCAAGTCCAATCGATCGGACACGCCATCCACACGCAGTCCGGCGAAATCTAAGCCGCGGCTGGAGGAGCCGTTTGACGCCCAAGATGGCGCCGAGATCTCACCCCGCTCGTCTGCCGGGGGTTCGAGCGGGGACTCGAGAGGCTCCCAAGACAGCATCCACATGCAGGCCCAACGTGCAGGGATGCCCTCAACTTCCTTCAGCCCAGCATCATCCAACATCCGCAAATCTGGGACGACCGGGACAAGGAAGACCCCCTTTCCAGAGGCCCAGTATGAGGTGAGCCCTGCATCTTCACATGATGACACAAGAAAGCTAATCATGCCTATAGATGCATACCCCACTCTAGATCAGCCTGTCTCTGACTCCACATTGAAAGATATGCTTATGTCCCTGAGGGGCTCATTGCATACTGATATGCAGGCGATGATGCGCAAATTTGACACGGACTTGAGTCAAGTGGGAGACAGGGTCTCCCACATTGAAACTAAGATGGGGGAATTTGCCTCAACATTTAACGATCTTGTAGATTCCCACAACGCCATGGAAGACGATATTACCTGGCTTAAAGCAAAGATGGCTGACATGGAAGATCGTTCCCGCAGGAACAACCTTAAGATTAGGGGTATCCCTGAATCAGTTGGCAATTCTGAATTGCACCAATATGCACGGGATATGCTTAAGGTGATCCTCCCTGATGTCCCCTCCTCTGAGATCATTGTGGACCGCATACATCGACTACCGAAACCTCCACACCTACTTGATAAAGTTCCCAGGGATGTCATTTTGAGGATTCACTTCTTCCATGTCAAAGAGCAGCTGATGATGGCGGCCCGCTCCGCCTCTAACCTGCCCTCATCCTATGCACATCTACAGTTTTATGCGGACTTATCCCAACATACCCTGGGTAAGCGGAGACGCCTGCTACCCATCACTAAAGCACTGCGATCCCACCAGATTGTGTACAGATGGGGCTACCCCACAAAGCTTATTATCACCAAGTCGGGGGAATCCTTCTCCATCACCACCCTGGACCAGGGCCTCTCACTACTCAGCGACTGGGATATCACTGCGCCAGATGAACACCCAACCAAGCCACATGGAAGGAACCCTGAGGAATGGCATACCGTGTCCCGGAAGAAGAGGGGTCAGCCGACCACTTGATCTGGCCCTACAGTGCAGTACCAATTTAGGAAACTGCATACATCCTCATCCTAACCTCAAGTGCCTTGAGGATCCTGGATCCACTCCGGATACCTTACCCCCAATGATACGCCCGGTATTTTATACTGTGGCTACACCTCCTACGGGGGGTGCCCCATTGCTTTTTACCTACCGTTCTGTTGTTCACCAGTTATTTTTTTGCTTGTTTTGTGTTTTCTTTTTCTTCATTGGCAGCGACACAGATAGATGGACAGACGTCACCTCTGTTTTTTCTGACTTCACATCCCGTGCCTCACGGACTTCCATACTTCCAGACCGAGGACCCATCACATGTCCACTGGCTTGGTGCGTGGGATCACCGACTGAGTACGGTATGACGCTACTCATAGCATTGTTCCCCCCCATACCATGGCTGTAACGGTCGTTTCCTTTAATGTCAAAGGATTGAATCATCCTGCCAAAAGGCATAGCCTCTGGAGAGAGGCCACTAAATTACGTGCTGACATCCTCTGCATTCAGGAGACTCATTTTCAACAATCCAAGGCCCCTCCATTTTCACACCGAAACTACCCCCATATTATTGCCGCCCACTCACCGACCAAGGCTAAAGGAGTGCTGGTGGCCGTGAAAGACTCTCTGCAATTTGCGGTCATACACCAGATCCTAGATCCGGCCGGTAGATATGTTATTTTAGTGTGTTCCATTGCACAACAGGTGTTTACCATTGTGAATGTCTATGCCCCCAACTCTCACCAGGACCGCTTTATTAATAAAATCCTTAAGAATCTCTCTCGGGTTCGTCAGGGTAGTGTCATAATCTGTGGCGACTTTAATGTCACTCCGGATCCCTCCGTGGATTCCACAAATCCTCGTAGGAATCCTTTGATCCCCTTTAGCCGCCTCCTTCATCAAGAGGGGCTTTATGATGTGTGGCGCTGCCTACACGCGTCTGAGAGAGACTACACCTGCTACTCCCCACCTCATAATTCTTATTCTAGAATAGATTTGTTTCTAGTTGAGAGGGATCTTCTTCAGGGAGTGTCGGCATCCACAATTCATCAGATCTCATGGTCGGATCATGCCCCTGTCTCCCTGGCTCTATCTCTGGGCCGAAATAGGGATGCATACGTGTGGCGCAATAACATTGCCTTGATTAAGTTGCCCCAGACGAAGACACTTCTTGGGGAACATATCTCTGAATACTTCGCTATTAATGTGAACTGGGTGGAGGACCCTTTCTGTGTATGGAATGCTCATGAAGCGTATATTAGGGGCTTGCTGATGAAAATGGGGGCTGTGCACAAGAAGCAGAGGTCGAGACACCTCACCCACCTTCTCTCCCAGCTAGAGCGGGCAGAAGAGGCTGGAACAACCTTAAGATTAGGGGTATCCCTGAATCAGTTGGCAATTCTGAATTGCACCAATATGCACGGGATATGCTTAAGGTGATCCTCCCTGATGTCCCCTCCTCTGAGATCATTGTGGACCGCATACATCGACTACCGAAACCTCCACACCTACTTGATAAAGTTCCCAGGGATGTCATTTTGAGGATTCACTTCTTCCATGTCAAAGAGCAGCTAATGATGGCGGCCCGCTCCGCCTCTAACCTGCCCTCATCCTATGCACATCTACAGTTTTATGCGGACTTATCCCAACATACCCTGGGTAAGCGGAGACGCCTGCTACCCATCACTAAAGCACTGCGATCCCACCAGATTGTGTACAGATGGGGCTACCCCACAAAGCTTATTATCACCAAGTCGGGGGAATCCTTCTCCATCACCACCCTGGACCAGGGCCTCTCACTACTCAGCGACTGGGATATCACTGCGCCAGATGAACACCCAACCAAGCCACATGGAAGGAACCCTGAGGAATGGCATACCGTGTCCCGGAAGAAGAGGGGTCAGCCGACCACTTGATCTGGCCCTACAGTGCAGTACCAATTTAGGAAACTGCATACATCCTCATCCTAACCTCAAGTGCCTTGAGGATCCTGGATCCACTCCGGATACCTTACCCCCAATGATACGCCCGGTATTTTATACTGTGGCTACACCTCCTACGGGGGGTGCCCCATTGCTTTTTACCTACCGTTCTGTTGTTCACCAGTTATTTTTTTGCTTGTTTTGTGTTTTCTTTTTCTTCATTGGCAGCGACACAGATAGATGGACAGACGTCACCTCTGTTTTTTCTGACTTCACATCCCGTGCCTCACGGACTTCCATACTTCCAGACCGAGGACCCATCACATGTCCACTGGCTTGGTGCGTGGGATCACCGACTGAGTACGGTATGACGCTACTCATAGCATTGTTCCCCCCCATACCATGGCTGTAACGGTCGTTTCCTTTAATGTCAAAGGATTGAATCATCCTGCCAAAAGGCATAGCCTCTGGAGAGAGGCCACTAAATTACGTGCTGACATCCTCTGCATTCAGGAGACTCATTTTCAACAATCCAAGGCCCCTCCATTTTCACACCGAAACTACCCCCATATTATTGCCGCCCACTCACCGACCAAGGCTAAAGGAGTGCTGGTGGCCGTGAAAGACTCTCTGCAATTTGCGGTCATACACCAGATCCTAGATCCGGCCGGTAGATATGTTATTTTAGTGTGTTCCATTGCACAACAGGTGTTTACCATTGTGAATGTCTATGCCCCCAACTCTCACCAGGACCGCTTTATTAATAAAATCCTTAAGAATCTCTCTCGGGTTCGTCAGGGTAGTGTCATAATCTGTGGCGACTTTAATGTCACCCCGGATCCCTCCATGGACTCCACAAATCCTCGTAGGAATCCTTTGATCCCCTTTAGCCGCCTCCTTCATCAAGAGGGGCTTTATGATGTGTGGCGCTGCCTACACGCGTCTGAGAGAGACTACACCTGCTACTCCCCACCTCATAATTCTTATTCTAGAATAGATTTGTTTCTAGTTGAGAGGGATCTTCTTCAGGGAGTGTCGGCATCCACAATTCATCAGATCTCATGGTCGGATCATGCCCCTGTCTCCCTGGCTCTATCTCTGGGCCGAAATAGGGATGCATACGTGTGGCGCAATAACATTGCCTTGATTAAGTTGCCCCAGACGAAGACACTTCTTGGGGAACATATCTCTGAATACTTCGCTATTAATGTGAACTGGGTGGAGGACCCTTTCTGTGTATGGAATGCTCATGAAGCGTATATTAGGGGCTTGCTGATGAAAATGGGGGCTGTGCACAAGAAGCAGAGGTCGAGACACCTCACCCACCTTCTCTCCCAGCTAGAGCGGGCAGAAGAGGCGAACAAACAGTCCCCCAATACCCAGCATGCCACTTTGCTGCGTTCATTGCGGGAGGACCTTAGGATCCACCTATTAGATCAATACGATAGAGCCTCCAGCTCCATGAAAGCATCTTTTTACTCGCAGGGCAGCAGAGCCGGCAAACTGCTAGCCCGGCGGGTGAAGGAACAGCACTCGAAAACACGAATCCCTTTCTTAATTCACCCCGATGACGGCCATAAATTGAGGCACCCACAACACATAGCAGACTCATTTAGCGCTTACTACAGCCAATTATATCATCTCAAGGAGGATACTAATATCCCCCACCCCGCCGATGTGAACATAGATCTATTCCTCCAATCTCTAACATTTCCCAGTCTGTCACCCTCTCAATGCCTAACGCTAAATGCTCCCTTCACCACCGAGGAAATTATACAGGGCATTAAATCGTTACCTATGAATAAATCCCCGGGGCCGGATGGCTACTCTAGGGAATACTACAAAGAATTTGGGGACATGCTGGGCCCACACCTGCAGCGGGTGTTTGAGCGGGCCGCGACCTTTGCTTCTTTCCCACCGGAAATGCTGAAAGCTTTGATAGTTACGTTGCCAAAACCAGGGAAGGATCCAAATGTACCTCAGAACTTTCGCCCCATATCTCTCCTAAATGTGGATGTCAAATTGTATGCAAAACTGTTGGCACTACGTATGATGGATGTACCACCATCCCTAATATATCCGGACCAGTCGGGCTTTATAAAGGGCCGGGGTGCTCCGGATGCTACCCGCAGAGTTATAAACCTGATCCACAACGTAGAACGCTCCAAAACGCCTTCTCTGCTCCTTTGGATGCAGAGAAGGCGTTCGACAGAATTAACTGGCACTATCTATCCCGGGTGTTACAAAAATTTGGATTCTCGGGATGGATCCTATCGGCAATTATGGCACTGTATTCCACCCCTACTGCCCAGGTTTACACATCTGGAGCCTTGTCCATTCCATTCACCATTTCAAATGGGACACGTCAGGGATGCCCCTTGTCCCCCCTCATTTTTGATCTACTGATGGAGCCACTAGCCATGAGGGTTAGATCCCACCCTGACATTACGGGCATCACTCTCGAAAATACCTCCCATGTTATCAGCCTGTTTGCAGATGATGTCCTTTTGGTACTCACGGACCCAGCAAAGTCATTAACAGCAGTGACTGCCTTGCTAGAAGAATTTGGTAGAGTGTCCTACTACAAAGTCAATGCGTCTAAATCACACATTCTCGACCTAGGCGTTCAACCGGAGGTAAAAGGGGCAATGCAGTCTTCTTTTCCCTATGTGTGGAAAGAAGAGAGGATATCCTATTTGGGAACTGTAATGACCAAAAAGTGCTCCTCTTTATTTGAGAGTAATTATCAGGCTTTCCTAGGAACTCTGCCAGGCTTACTCAAATCCTTGGCTAAACCCTTTTTATCTTGGTCCGCCAGACTAGCGGTCTTTAAAATGATAGCTCTGCCCCGCCTGATGTATCTGTTTAGAACGCTCCCTATCCCCAACCCGGAGCGATACTTTAAAAGCCTCCACAGGGCCCTTAACCTTTTCATTTGGCAGGGGAAAAAGCCTAGATGCTCCCGCGCCACCCTGACTAGACATAGAATAGTGGGGGGTATGAGCTATCCTGACCTTAAAGATTACTACACAGCAGCTTTACTAGATCAGTTGAAGCCATGGTTCCAACCACAGAGTCCAGTCCAGTGGCGGGAAGTTGAAAAAGCGTTAATACCTGGGGCAACCCCACACTTCATGTATATAGCCCATGTGCTTCCTGCATCGGTCCTGAAGACCCTCTCTCCTTGTGTACAGGCCTCATGCATGGCATGGAAGACTCTACTCCTTCCTTCACACTCCCCTGATTCAATGCGCACACTGCCCGCACCACTAGAGGCCCTTGGGCCTCTAGTGGTGCGGGCATTATCTTTTCTCTCCTTATCTCTCCGGGCATGGACTTCTAGGGGGATCCGACACCTGCAAGAGTTGCTAATTGATGGTAAACTAATACCCTTCTCTTCTTTGTCATCTACATACGGGCTGCCTTCTAGTAGTTTTCTCCAATACCTCCAAATTAAACATATAGTGCAGGCGAACCCACATATAATTTGCACCATACCGTATGGGGCCTGGAGGTTCTATTTCGAGAATTCCCCTAAGAGAGGGGGAATCTCGTTATTCTACTCACTACTCTTTAACAAAAATTAAACCCTTTGCAGGATGGGAATCAGACCTTAAGAGCACCTTTTCTACGCACCAGTGGATGCAAGCATTATCTTGCACGCTTAAAACCACTAGATGCGTAGAAATGTGGGATGTACATTACAAGATATCCCTACAATGGTACTATACACCTTACAAACTGGCCAGGATGTATAAGGAAACTTCCCCATTGTGTTGGAGGGAATGTGGACTGGAGGGCACCTTATACCACATTCTATGGGAATGCAAACACCTACGGGGATTTTGGAAATTGGCGTTTCAGACCATAGAAGCGATTATAGAGGCCCCGGTGGCCCAGACACCAACTCTGGCAGTCCTTTCCTTGGGGATATAGAAGGCTGACAGTCCATATCTTATTGGCAGCCAGACTCAGTATAGTTAGGAAGTGGAAGAAGGTAACATCCCAGTCTATAAGTGAAACTCTTTCCATAGTAAAATTACACTACCATCACGAAAAACTTATAGCACTCAGGGAAGGGTCTTTACCCAAATTCGATGAAAAATGGCTCCCGTGGGTCCGCTGGTCCAATCTGACCACCCTAACTGGGGCCGTGTGAGGGACAGAATTCTGCTACTTATTATTGAACTGTGGGAGCATAATGTACAGCCTCTTTAGACTTACCGTCTGAATGACTTGAACTGTCTATTATATACCTAGATATGATAACATCTCTTTTTGACCAATGTGGCACAAGATGTTTATGTCAAATATGTGATGACTGCTGCTTACTCTGTTTTTCTATTTTTTTATTTCTATTTGTTATTTATTTTCTTTCCGTTACTTATTATTGTCCTTTATCCTGGATATTTGCTTCGCCTGTTCCAAAGCTTGTTTTGTCAAAAAATTCTGAAAAATTTTCAATAAAAACCTATTGAATTAAAAAACACGTCGCCACCTATTGGTGTTTTAGTGTTGCGCTTGAGGTGTATACGGTGTGGCCAGGCACACCCCATGCGCACTGCTATGATCATGCCCTTAGTAAGCATGCTACAAGTATAGCATCTGCTGCATCCAGAACAGAGAAAGCCAGCAAATCCTCTACAGCTGCTGATAACTAGAGACACCAACATGGCATGACAATGTCATGCATTCTGACAGCCTGGGGCAGGTCTATGATGACCTGGGCTCAGAGAAAGTGGGCTGAAATCTCTGAACAATATGTAAGCATTGCAGCAAAATCACAGGTTACATATCAGCGCAGAAGTTCATAAACCTATTATAGAAACATTAATTAATCCAATGCAGGAAAAGCTGGTTTTGTTATTTAATTTTTTTTATGAGCCATTCATTTTTATCTTGTTCCCTTTGAGAACTCCACAGCACTGACGATTAACCCAGCAGCCTGAAGGTGGCAGTGTTCTCTGCAGTATGAAAGCTTTCATTTTTTGTTAATGGAACTTTTAGCCTGTAAATAATCCTTATGTCAGAACTGACATAGTGATTATATGATGCGGAACATCTCTAATTCGATCCCAATTGTCAGTGGGGTCCCCCGGCAGTCAGTGACTTGCCTCATTAACCACTTGATGTCCATAGTTTTACACCCCCTTCCTAGCCAGGCCATTTTTTAGTATTCAGCGCTGTGGTACTTTGACTGATATTTATTCCGTCATACAACGCTGTACTGAAATTAATTTTATACCATTTTTCGGAGACACGTAGAGCTTTCTTTTAGTCATATTTAATCACCACTGCGGTTTTTATTTTTTACTATATAACAAAAAAAGTACCCTAAATTTGAAAAAAAACCTGTTTCCCTATGAAATGTTATGAAACATTTATTATCACCCCAATTTTTTGGGTAAAGCATAAAATACGGGGTCATGTCAGGTAAATAGACAGCAAACGTGTCAAGCCATAAAATTGTGCGCGCCCGTGAAATCACAGAAAACTACCATACCCAAAATTGGCCATAGGCGAAGCTTTAAACGCTTTTAACGCTCATCAGTTTAGTGGTTGATGGCCCTAAAATGATTACTCTCTCTCAGACGTTCGCGGTGATATGTAACATGTGCGGCATAATGGGCGCTATCGTTGTTTTCGCACATAGGCGCACCCGACGCATGTTTGCATGTGTATGTGGGGGGGAGCTTTACAAAAATTTGCATTTATTTTGAAAAATTTATATTAGTCACAATTTTTTTGAAGCTTCTTTATTTTTTTATGCTTTACTTTTTTAAAACTTTTTTTTACACTTAACTTTATTGCTATTACATAGGGTGCTAAGAAACCCCCAATGTGATAGCCAATTCAAATAACAGGTCCTCTTTATGGAGACATCAGGGGTTTCCAAGACCCCTAATGTCACCTATGGACCCACAAAGAAGCTGCTAAGGCAGAGATCTGCTTCATCAGCTTTTCACCGGCATCTGTTGCCGGAGAGTGACCCTGAATGCGGAAGTGATGTAATATCATGTACTGATCGCCCTTTGATCTCCAGTAACAGAGTCACTATGTCGGTCTCACTACAAGCGATCTCTAGAGATGCCTGATCGCTTGAATGTAAACAGCTGTCTCCGGCTGTTTACATTTTTAACAGTTTCCCCACTCATGTGCGCGCTGAGCGCCGCACACGAGCGGAGAGAGGGGCAGGACGCAGGGCCGTCTTTAATGCATGGCAAAAGGGGCAATTGGCCTGGGCCCCATAATTTACAGGGGCCCAAAGCAGCTGTCCCTTTAGCCCAAGCGTGAGACAGGAGAAGCCCAGCGGCACCGCTGACAGGGAGACCGTCCGGATGTCCTTTCTCCTCTAGTTAATGTCTGTGTGCCTCCTGCTTCTTTGATCTCCCCCCCCTCCCCATGCCGGTCACATAGACGCAGACATCGGGGAAGATGCCTGGGAGATCTGGCAGGCACGGAGGAGAAGGAGGGGGAGGACACAGCCAAACACAGCAGAAGAAACAACCTAAGCAGATCCTCAGTGTCTCTATTGCAGGTTACATTGTGATATGCATTATTTTTTGGTCTCTGTCGGTTATTTCATGCTGCATAATACCATCATAGCTCTTTGCACTTTCTTAAAAAAGTAATACCAAATTTGTTAAAGTGTTCTGGAGGAGAATGACAGGGAAAAATCGTACCTCCGCTGGTCATGATTGTATAGTTGCAATATTATCTAGTATATATAGTCCAAATCCCATTTTTTTTAGTTTCATAAGATTTTTATTAATTTTTTCCAAGTATAGAAATACAGTTAGTACATACACTCCAACGTAGAGTGCATGCGCACATTAGTTCAAAAACGTTAACATATGTATATGCTAAAGTGAAAAAGAAAAGAAAAAGAGGCGTATGTGTTCTAAACATGCTCCATCGCGTTAAATGCTTAAACTGTATCCAGGGCACTGAAGGGCCCTATCTGTGTGGGTCCAGATTGCGTGGATCTTTGTAAGTACATAATAACAGGTTCAAGAAAACAAAAACCACTAAAAAGAGGGGAAGTATGGGAGGGGGGGGTGGGTAGAGTCGTGACGCAAGTACCTGTTCTGACTCCTTAGTTTGGTCTTGGGAGTCTTTGTGGACATTGTCAAGTCGGCGGTTTGCTGCGGTACCTGCCGGTATGTATCGTCGGGTGATCGGTGCTGTTTTGCCGCGATATGGGTCCCCTGAGACGCCGGCGAGGAGCGGAGCTGCTTTAGGGCACGTCAGCCATCCAGCGTGCCGCGCATGCGCCCCTCCCAAATCCCATTTTAATAGGAGCCACATAAGATCTTTTTACTTTATACTCAGTCTGATCTTGCAGTGTGACAACAGTTATCTGTACTGTGACACTTTGTACTTTTATGATTACTCCCAGTCATATTTTTTGCATGCCCCAAGTTAGTAGTTTGCTGGTGCGTCTTCACAGTTCATGGATGCCTTCTAACAATAAAGGATGTTAAATTATCTGCTTTTATGTTTGTTTCCACGGACAAATACACATAAATCAAGCCAAAGAATCAAAAACGTCCTTTAATAAATTGATTAATGTTCATTTGCACTAATAAAGTATAAACGCAAAGCAAGTTTTATTAATTAAGTTTAAAATAAAGGTTAATTTCATATTGCTATGCATTTACATCCACATCACTAAACACTTGCAGCAAGGTGTATTTAGTACACCTCGCAGCAAGCATTCAGTGATTTTACTAATGTATCCATGTAATTTATACTGCATGCATTGTGTTGCATTTACATTGCATGCCCCCGCACACTTTCTGCACAGTGTACTGCATTTGCAACATATGCATTCTACGTATAATATATAAGGAGGCATTTGTTAAAACTGCAATGCACCATGCAGTAAGTGCTTGAGGACAAGCAACACTAATGCAATACAGATTTATGGACTCAGGACCCTGCAACGCAATGGGTTCAGGACCCTGCAACGCAATGGATTCAGGACCCTGCAACGCAATGGACTTAGGACCCTGCAACACCATGGATTAAGGACTCGGCAAGAAAATGCAGTTAGGACTCTTCAATGCAATGGATTCAGGAGTCTGCAAAACAATGGACTCAGGACCCTGCAACACAAAAAACGTTGGACTCTCCAATGCAATAAACTCTGGACTCTGCACTGCAATGGACTTAGGACTTTGCAACATAAGAGGGTCCTAGGTAATTGCGTTGCAGGCTCCTAACTCCATTGCGTTGCAGGCTCCTAAGTCCATTGTGTTGCAGGCTCCTAAGTCCATTGCTCTTGCAGGCTCCTAAGTCCATTGCGTTGCAGGCTCCTAAGTCCATTGCGTTGCCAGGTCCTGAGTTTACTGCGTTGCGGGGTCCTGAGTTTACTGCGGTGCGGGGTCCTGAGTTTACTGAGTTACAGGCTCCTGATTCCATTGCGTTGCGGGGTCCTAAGTCTATTGCATTGTAGAGTCCTAAGTGCATTTCGTTCCTGAGTTTATTGTGTTGCAGAATCTTGAGTCCATTGGGCTATTGCATGGATATGTGTTTTTATTTATTAGTTTCTTTTTAGGGGAAGGTGATGTGGGTGGATATGGGGGTCTGGGTCGGGAAGTGGTGGAGCTGGGATGGTTGTGGGGGCCCATCATTAAAATCATGCCCAGAGCCCAATTAATATTAAAGACGGCCCTGGCAGGACGTCTTAAGACGCCCTAACGCTCCTATAAGGCTCCTGTTCGGCCATTCAGGAACGGCCATGGACAGGAGGTGGTTAATGTTTCTCTTACAAATTCCATTGCTTTGTCCACCCGATGCCAGAGAGCCAGCACCGCCATTTTAATAATCAACATCATCAGTAACTGGCTACTTCTTCCTAGTTCTCTGGGATGGCCCACCGATCATCTCCACACCAGATCTCACACAAGCAGTTAAATAAAATACATGTACTATTTCCTGAGATTTCACTAAATATCTTGAGATTTCAAAGACTAACAACATGAACTCCCTGGAAATGTAGCCTGCCAAAGAGCAGCTGGGAGGTACTGGCTACTACCAGTGTTTTGGGAGAGGTAGAAGTGAAATTTTTTTAATTTTCACAAATTATGGCATTTTGGAATTTTTGGGGGAAATGTCCACTTTAAGACCTTTAGTTTAGAATGCACATTGATGTTGTCACCTGTCCTAGTGGAATCTTTAAATGTTTACTTTAGCCATTCTCAACCAGTCATTACCCGCCCCCCGGGTTCCAGATTGGCCAGAAAGCCGGCTCCATGCTTCCTTGTCACCTGGTGATGAGGAACCATTGAGACGGCTTCCCTACTAATCAGGAAGCCAGGTGGCAGTCTTTACAAGCCGCCCGGCTTCCCGGTTAATCAGGAAGCCAGGTGGCGAGTGATTACACACCTTGCTTCCTTAATGGGGCTTCAGGTATCGGTATTCGTTACCGGCGAGTACCCCCAAAAAAACTATACTAGATTACATTATACTAAATTATACTAGACTACACTAAACTACACTACAAAAACTAGCTTAAGTTCCACACAGAGGTTTTAGTTCCTTATATTTGTAAACTGTATGGGTAAGCCACAAGGCACCTCTGTATCAGTGTGGCTCCTACACGTCATAAGATTCTCACATTTATGGGGGGGTAGATTGTAGAGGTGATGTATATATGTGCCCTGCCCATACATCTGCAGGGGAGTGTCTTTGCCTAAATCCAGCTGTAAGTCTGCCTCCACTTACTGCAGGGGAGGGGAAAACTGCCAACAGCTCCGCAGGCTCCAGAGGGCCTATATGTACCCCCACCATACCAGGAACATACCCCAACATTTATACCCCACCATATACATACCCCCACGATATACACACCCCAACATTTATAACCCACCATATACATACCCCAACATTTATACCCTACTATATATATAACCCAACATTTATACCCCACCATACCATGATCACACCCCAGGATTTATGCCCCCACCATGGCAGGAACATTACCAATCCTCTATACCCTCACTATACCAGGACAATGGCAAGGTAGTTCAGGTTGGAGAGCTCTGCTCCGTGTGAACACTGAGACAGGAATAGTGCACTCGTAGCCCTCACATCTTCGAAATGAAGAGCAATTAATTATTGGATTTTAGATTTGAGCTGACCAGACATAAGAAGAGAGTCAGACATGTTTCCACCATCATATGTATAAGGAGGCAGCAATGGAACTAGCAATGGAACCCTCCATATTTTTCTTAGTATAGGCAAAAAAAGTGTGTGGGGTTCCCCCTTAAAGTCAATATGGGGGTGGGGGGGAGTCCTTTACTAAAATAAAACACCAAAAAATTGATCCACTGATGTAATCCAATGTCAATCATGACGTCCAGGACGACTCGACAAAATCAAAAATAGAACAAAAAAAATCAATGGAAATAATTTTTTTTAAACGACGACTGCCGTCCCACCTCTGCAGAGACAGCTAGCTCCACCCAACTGTGGGTGGAGCTAGTGTTCTGCTTTGAAGAAGACCTTCACCCTTATCTTTGAAATGACAGCAAAGGCACCTTTATAAATGTTTAGTAATGACAATCTACAAACAGATACTTATAGATAATTGTCAGCTTTTTATTCTTTGCACACCTCTTTTTTCTTTTCTTCCCCATGCTTCTCAAAGTGACAAATTTGACTAAGAGGAATCAATCTCTTTACTTCCTGGAACTCTGGCACATGTGCCTAGGACATGTGACCATGCACATTATCTCAGGGGGGAAAATTCCTTTCTCTGGGATCTTGCAAGATTTTGAGACAGATGAGACTTCCCAGTAATGCACTGTGATGTTTACAGTTCACAGGATGCATCTCATAGGCATGGGCTACATCACTAATGCCTAAGATGACCAGGAAGTGGAAAAACAATAATTAAGTAATTACGTAAAATATAATATGTTTGATTAACCACTTGCCGTCCACCCATTGTGAATACATGGGTGGACTCTTCCCAGCAGGTGGACTTGCCTGTCCGTCATTTTTGTTTCTGCGCGCTAGCAGAATCCCGCTGGGAATGTACACAGCCGGTACTGGCTGTTAAATACAAGCGTTCGGCCAGCTGCCTAGTATGACACTAAAAAGCATGCACCCTCCCTCCGCTGCCGCGCCCCTCCTCAGCTACCGCGCTCCCCCTTTCCAATGCTACTGCCGGTTATCACCGGCTCCGCTGTCCCCCCTGCTGGCCCGGGACTGGCACAGTGGCAACTAGCAGTGAGAACATTCTCCCACTGCTGATCTCGCCTTCTCTCTCTCTAAAGTTGGAAGCGATGTGTATTACATCACTTTCGCCCTTAGCTGTAATTTCTCTGGCTGCTATAGCCAAAGAAGAAGCTGGTGAAGCAGATCTCTGCTTCATCAGTTTCTTTGGGGGTCCCAAGGTGACATTAGAGGGTCTTAGAGACCCCTGATGTCTCCATAAACAGGACCTGTCATTGTATATTGGCTATCACATAGGAGGCCACATAACGTAGGGGGGGGGAAATGTAAAACATTTTTGGAACTTTTTTCATTACATAATAAAAAATATAAACCTCAGTGGTGATTAAATACCACCGCAAGAAAGCTTTCTCTGTTCCCATGAAATGGTATAAAATTTATTACAGTATAGCGTGTGCTGCAGTGCTGAATCCTGAAAAATGGCCTGGACAGGAAGGGGATTGAACATCCCGGTCAGCAAGTGGTTAACTAACCTATGCAAGATGACTTCATATCAGCAGAGCTGCATGACCATGTCATTTTTAGCTCAAGGGGGTAAAGATCCACTTTAATAACCACTGGCAGCAGCATTAAGGGGTCTATTTATAACCAATTTGTAGTGTTATTCCTCTTATGATTCTTTCTGAACATTCGCCCTGTGTGAATAAATGCAAAACAAGCGTTCTTAGATATATTTTCTTTTCCCTTTGAATCTATGTAGTGTAATATGGCATTTTACCCACTAGATGGATCTGAGGATTATAGTAAATTAGTATTTATTTCTTATGCTGCTCTGCGCCATCTAGTGGTCATAACACTACATATGGTCATTTCATATATTTTACTTAAAAAGAAAATACACTTGAAAATTGTGATTTTTACATCTATTTGCACCAAATTAACATTCGGCAAGATCCATAGGATGAATGGCTCTGCAAATTGGGAGATTTTGAAGCTTACAGATGTGATTTGCCAGCAATGCATCTTGTAGGCATGAGCTACATCGTTAATGTCTAAGAGGACCAGGAAGTGAAAAAACATTAATTGTAAATAAAATAAAAATATGTTTATTTAACTAATGCAAGATTTTTTAATGTCAGCAAGCAGGGCGGCACCTGATGTGATTTTTAGCGAAAGGGGGTAAATACTTTAATTTACTTAGTGGTTCAGGAGTCTCTTTATGAATACACAGTTAATTGAAGCAAAGGGGAGTATTACTGACCCTGGGTGATGTCAGTATGCAAGTGGTGGAGTACAATCCAAATATGTGTATTTAATACTCAATTAGTAAAATAATTCTCCTGCACGTGGCTTTGAATAAATCACACTGTCAGCAGTCAGATTTATGGGAGAGCAAGGCCAATGATTGAAAAATGAAGAGCAATTAATTAGTGGATTGTAGATTTGAGCTGACCAGACATAAGAGAGTCTGACATATTTCCACCATCATATGTATAAGGAGGTCAGCAATGGAATCAGCAATGGAACCCTCCATATTTTTCTTAGTATAGTAAAAAAAAAAAGTGTGTGGGGTTCCCCCTTAAATACAAACTAGGCCCATAAGGTCTGGTAGGAATTTTAAGGAGGAGCTCCACCCCCCAAAATGATGGGGGAAAAATGTGGGGTCCCACCTAAAATTCCCAACCAGACCCTTGATCCGAGTACAGGCCTGGCAGGGCAGAAAATGGGGGTGGGGGGGAGTCCTTTACTAAAATAAAACACCAAAAAATGGATACACCGATGTAATCCAATGTCAATCATGACGTCCAGCGTTGTCCACGACGACTCGACAAAATAAAAAATAGAACAAAAAAAAAAATGGAAATACATTTTTTTAAAACGACGACTGCCGTCCTGCCTCTGCAGAGACAGCTAGCTCCACCCAACTGTTTACAGTTGTAACAGGTGAGCCATGATTGGGCAGAGTCATCATGACTTTGCCCAATCATGGCTCTCACAGTTCTCTGTGCCCTGATTGGACAAAGTCTTGCACCTGACCTGTGGTCAGGTGCAAGGCTTTAGCCAATCAGGGCTCCATAAGGCGCAGGCGAACAGCCCACCGAACGCTCTATGATAGTTCATGTGTTCGGCGAACTAGCGATGTTCGAGTCGAACTCACGTTTGGCTCGAACATCGAGCCCAGCCCTATTCAGAATTGAGAGCTCTTCCCCGTGTGAAGACTGAGACAGCAACGCTGCACTCGCAGCCTTCACATCTCGGCTTGTTCACTTCTGTGTGATAGCAATAAAGTTAAAAGAGAACTATGGGGTAGTCTTTTTTATACCATAGTTCTCCTAGGGGTCACGGAAGGACATAAACTAACGTCCTCCTGTGACCCAAAGCTCAGTATATAGCGCGCTACACATGTAATAAAAACAAACACTGCACATAACTGCTGATGAATATAATTAATCTACATCAGTGAATAGAAAATATAAGCACATTCAAAATAGTGAATACTCCACATATCGAGGAATAACAATATAACGAGCATGATTGGTGGTCACTACTACATTGAGCACCAATGGAAGGGGGCAGTAGTACACTGGCCTCTAATGTAAGGGGGCACTACACTAACTACTAAGTTTAAATGCGTAACAGTCCATGCCATACTGGTGGACCAATGTAATCCATTCCCCTGAAGATACCCGGTGCTACTTTCAGCCCATTTCTCCCAAAATAGCATGCAACATAATTTAGAGGATCACCACATCATTGGATTAGAGGATCATCTTTTTATTTGTCATGGCATATGGAACATGTGCTGTTATGCTTTGCTTAAAAACACTCTGAGAAATCAATGTGTGCAGTGCGGAACATATAAGAGTACATGTCCTGTATGCCATGGTAAATGAAAAACATGATCCTACAATGCAGGGATGTGGTGGCTATGTTGCACACTAATGTAAGGGACATTTCTTCACTGGCCTTTAATATAAGGGGCACTCTGCACAGTAAATGCACAGTACATGCCTCAGACATATTCCTGACCGTTACACTCTGTAAGCTGCACTGTACATTACATAATTCTAACCACTGCACTCCATACACTATGATGTACATTGCATAGCACTGACTGCTACACTTTGTAAACTGTGCTGTACATTATATATTCTAGTCTGTGTTTGCATTGCATACTCCTGACTGCAGCACTTTCTAAGCTAAATAAACTACAAAAATACAAGTACAAAAGAAAAATAAACTGCCACGTAAATAAGAGAAAGTCGAAATAACCAAGAGCATAAACAGGTGGAGACCAAATGCAAAATAAAATTGTGAATATCCAATGTTATGGAGTCCACTGTTAGCTTTGCCAAAGCCATCTTACCCTTCCTATCTATGCATTTACATCCACAATGTGATACTGGAAGTCACATTATAGCATAATGACATAATTTATTAAAGGGAAACGAAAACAGTCAGAAGTCAGTTTTATTTTCCTTTTATTAAGATTCCACCTCTGTGGACTATAGAGCACCTCAGGCCTAAGAGATAAGGAAGACAGAGGTGACAACTCTGCCCCTCCATATAGACATGTGCACGGCATAATAATTCGTTTTGGACGAAACGAATGAAAAGGAAAAAACCTTTTCATTCATTTCGTTTGATTAAATGAATTATTATGCTGTTTTGGATTCGGAGGCAACAAACCTCCGAATCCGAAAGTGCACATTAAAACAAAACGCATGGCGGCAATATTGGCCCCCGGTATGTTGTGTGCATGCGCGCCTCCATCTTGGAGGCAGGGTGTATGACATCACATGACGCAGGCGTCGGCTGACATCATACGCATGTATGAGCCCATCCAAAATGAATTGCTATGTAATATAAAATTGTTATATGCCCGAATATAGTTTTTCATATATTCAGGCATATGGTAATTCGTTATTTCGGATTCGGACGAACTGCTGAAGCAACGGAATTTCGTAATGCACATATCTAATAGATATAGTATGGTGAGTGAGCATTGTTATCCTAGGGCAGAAACAATATTACTGGCAGGATTTTTAGGGGAAAAATAAAATAAAAAAAAACAACTACTGCAGCCACTACATATAACGTTAAACCCTAATCTTAACCCAACCCCTAACAATGATTCCGTTAACCTTAGATTTACTTTATTGGCACAGTATTCTCTCAGTACTGTACATGGTCTGAGTTTATCGTTAAAAACGATTCCTTCTATATTATGGATGAGAGGTATCTGAGGGCATTTGCCATAGATACTTCTGAGCAGATGTTTTGGCTCAGATTGTATGAAGGCACCTTGATAATACAGATTTGTTTTGGCTTATGAAGTTTTAGCCATCAAAGCATTGTATACATTTAGTTGTGATATAATCAAAGCTAAACGTATGGCTTATTTTGAGGTTTTGGCTTAGGGATTAGGTTTAGGAAAGGTTGATGGTTAGGTTGAAGTTAAGTGTTAAGGTGCCCATACACCTTACGATTATCGGACGATTTTCGTATGCGATCGACTTTTCGTCCGATAATCGTATGTGTGCATTGCAGTGTCCGACCGACATTACTGTACAATCGTACGACTTTTGACGGTCAAGCATGTTTGAAAACTTTGCTAGATCGTACGATTGTCGTAAGGTTGCTGGCGTTTCCGTCCGTCAAAAGTCGTACGATCTACACTGCGCTTGCGCTAATGAAAATACGGCAAATCAATTACCGCATTTCGTCCAGGTGCTTTTCGTTAATTACGGCTAAATTAATCTTGCGATCATCGGGGCAGGATGGGGCCGTCGTACGAACATCGTACGATGGTTCGATCATCGGACGAAAAGTTTCGTCCGATAATCGCAAGGTGTATGGGCACCTTTAGGTTGCAGAAAAGGTTTAGGGACAGAGATGACTGAGAAAGGAGACATTCCTTCTCCTGGTTTTGTATCCCAAACCTCTTCTGCCAATAGAAAACTCTTTCCTGTTGGAAAAAAAATCTGCAATGTGCTTTTTTAAAAATCTCCATTTCTAATGTTTTCTTGATGGAAACGGAAGAGTTTAAAAATAGTGTTAAACTCTCAAACTTTTTTCATTCATGAATCCAGATCAAACAAATAAATATTTCCCAGCAAAGTATTTCTTGATATTTTTGACCAAGCACTTATAGTCATCATGTTTCTCAACAGCTCCAATGTTCTCATCTTGACTTCCCTGAACTTCCTGTCTAGCACAAAATCACAGGAGACAGTGCAGACTCCAGCAGCTGGCCATCTACTAGCTTGGAGGAAAGAGGAGCAGGGAGCAGAGGAATGTCTTGCCTTTCTTGTGCCTGTATGTTTGTGGAGACACACTCAGCTTACTAGCACACACAAGAGTGGCGCCACAGGCAAAGGAGTCACCCTAAAACAAGATGTCAGGACCAGTGCTCAGGGGAACAGCTGATTCTGCAGGGTTAGTCACAAAAGGGTGAATAGTTTGGAGGAGGCAGGAGAAGTGAACAATCTCAGACAACATAGCTGAACAGGAAAGTTGAATTGGAGAATTCAGCTATTTTGTCCTAGATTGTTCACTTCTCCTTATTGCGAATAACCCTGTAAAACTTTTACACATCCATTTTAAGTAATTTAATCAGCATTTGAAACAAATTAAAACATTTTTATTTTAACATCATTTTAATTTGTTGTTTGGTGGGAAGGTGGTAAAACACAGATGCAGCAAGTAGTGAAAGAAAAATATTTATATTTTTCTGCTACCTAGAATCAAACATACAGTATTTTAATTAAACTGCATTGGGTAAAGAAAATCAAATCATGAATTTTGTTCTAAAAATAAGCCACCGAAGCTCAGTTCTGTTTTGGTTGGAAAAATATCCTTTCAGTCTTTTGTCTCACCGAAGGAACACACCAAATGGTGTCTCTATGTAAAGGAGGTGGCCATACACTTTACAACCATCGCAAGACCTTAGTCTTGCGATGGTTGTAAAGTAATTTAAAAAACGTACGATCTGCCCATCTTAGACAGGCAGATCGTACTTGCGATCATCGCAAGCCTTCCCCCCTGAGGTGCGGGCTTCCGATGACCGCAATGCTGAACGGGCAGTGTCCGCGTGCGTACACCGGCCCGTTCGGCATTTGTCTCCCGAGCATCATTCAAACCAGCCGAAAATTGTAAGATTTTCGGCTGGCTTTCTAGCATGCACCTTAGACAAAAGACGTGCAACCGTACAGTAGAAACGGTTGCACGTCTTCATTCACACTGCACGATTCTCGTACGATCGCGGGATTTCCCGCGATTCTCGTACGAGAATCGTGCAGTGTATGGGCACCTTAACCCACAATGGCAATTAACAAAGTCCATTAACCCAACTTTTGTTTGGGTCCAGCAGTGAACACAACACAGCAGTTCTGTATTGCCTAATGAAAATGGAATAGAAGAAAGATAGAGAGGGAAAACATAGGAAGGTAGAAGCTGGAGAAGGGCAATAGGAATGAAAATTATTTTCTCTGTTGTTTCATGTTTTCCATTTTCTAGAATGCAAATGATACAGCCTTCACTCTGCTTTGAATGTCTTTTTATAAAAGTAATCATTTTGTGTCAATATCTTTCCAGCTTTCTGTTATATATATATATATATATAGACAAAACGAAAATGTTTCATGCATAGCTGAAAACAGTTCCAATTTTCCCATGACTGTCCTCCACCTGTATGACCATTTCTGGACAGTTATATTTTTTCCTGTGATCAAATCATGGAACTGTGATGAGTATGTTATAGGATTAATGAACCACAGTTATGTAATATATTTGATTTCAAGGGGCATTACTTGTATTTTAAAAATGTATTCTGTTATGTATTACAAAAAGTTAAGGATTCCCCAGTGGACCAGCCTGTAATGTTCCTTACATGTAATAATTTACAATAACAAACAGAGCCCCAGTCAGTAATCATATAACCTAAGAACCAACAAACTGCCTGTGTATATACAGGTGAAACTCGAATTATTAGAATATCGTGCAAAGTTAATTTATTTCACTAATGCAACTTAAAAGGTGAAACTAATATATGAGATAGACTCATTACATGCAAAGCAAGATAATTCAAGCTGTGATTTGTCATAATTGTGATGATTATGGCTTACAGCTCATGAAAACCCCAAGAACCCCAAATCCACAACCTCAAAAAAGTAGATTATTACATGCAATCAATAAAACAAGGATTGTACATAGAACAATATCGGACCTCTGAAAAGTACAAGCATGCATATGTACTCAGTACTTGGTTTGGGCCCCTTTTGCAGCACTTACTGCAATTACTGTTGCACGATATTCCAATTATTCGAGTTTCACCTGTATAATGCCCAGGCTCAAGAACTTACCTAGAGACCAGAGGTAATAATTGGAAATATAATTGTTGGCTTTATTGATTCATAACTAAAAAATTTATTGCACCACTACCCGAAATACACTATTAAAATCAATTGACAACGTTGTCAAGTGCTTACACACACCCATACATACTGGCGGGCCCCCACACACACCTGACAAATAAAGAACTTAAACAGTGCTGGTTGCTCATTCTTAAGATGGCCATACACATATAGATTATCTGCAGATTTCCATTGATGTGCGGTACCTACACTTCTTGGTGAGGCATTCCCAGCTCCGCCCCCAAACCCCCCACCCCACCCCCAGCATGCTGAAGCTCCACCCATATCCAGCTGAAGCCCCGTCCCCATCCTGACGAAGCCCTGGCTAGTGTGAAAGGGGAAGGGAGGAGACAGGGAGGAGCCTCCCTGTCCCTCCCTTGCTCATCACTGCTGAGTCATCGAGATCGATTGCCTCTGTAGTTTTTTTTCTTTTTTTGATTGGGCAGCTTGGACCAATGGCGCTTTGCCATTGCTCCAAACCATCCACAGAGCTCACGCCTCTAACACATAGTAGAGGCTGTGACAGCTCTTGCCTCACCAAGTTAGGTTACACAAGCAGTGGGAAGTCCGCTACTGTGTAACCTAACTACCTGTCAAAATCCGGATGTAGCACTGCCTGTAATTAACAGGCAGCGCTCCGTCCATGACAGGTTAGCTTTCAAAGCACCCGTTGGCTCTCAAAACACCTGAACAATGCCTGCATCCAATCAGATTGTTCAAGTATTTCGAGAGCCAGCGGGGCTGACTAGCAAGATACTGAAGCTTGGCCCAGTGGGAGATTCCTCCATCCACACAGTTTAGTGTAGATGGAGGAATCTGTTGCACTTTTTCCATCTGACACCAGCAAATCTGCAGATACTCTATAGGTGTATGGCAGCTTAATTCATCTAACTGGCTGCACTACATAATTGTTATAAAAAGAAACATTGTCTTCATAAGTGCGCCAAGTCAGTGATTCTTGCTGAAAACAGCTTATCCTGATAATGAGTAACAATGTTGCCGTCTGATATAATAAGGCTCTCCTCATAGAACCATGTAATCAGTTGTATTAAACATATTTAAAAGTGTTTGGTAAGAATCACTTCTCTATGCAGTTCTCACAGCAAACATACACCTTATTTCCAAGTGTATAGCTGCCAATTAGTATCGGCAAAGCTGTTTCCTTGTAACACACAAATAGATCAACTCAAAAAAAAGAGGACCAGCACTTCATCCACTGCTATTCCTGGCATTAAATCAGTTCCCATCTCAGCACAGGAGTTGAAGCCCATTGGATAGTCACCCACCTGAGAGTCTGTATGAAGGCTGGAGAAAGCTAACTTGTGAACAAGTTGCAGCCATACACATGGAAAGAAGGTGTATATTTGTTGTGAGAACTGCATAGAGAAGTGATTCTTACCAAACACGTTTAAATATGTTTAATACAACTGATTACATGGTTTTATGAGGCTCTGCCTTATTATATCAGACGGCAACATTGTTACTCATTATCGGGATAAACTGTTTTCAGCAAGAATCACTGAATTCACTCACTTATGGAGACAATGGGGTCTATTCACTAAGCTGCCTTAGGCAGCCGAGTGAATGACCGACCTGAAGTGAAGTGAGCCGAACACTGTTCGGCTATTCACTTCAGGCTGGTACGGCTGATTTCAGCCGTACATTGGCTGAAATCAGCCGTACATTGGCTTGCTTCACATGGCTTCGGGTCGGCCGAACATGCTCAGCATGTTCACATGGCTTCGGGCCGACCCGAAGTGCAGAAGGAGTTCGACTCAGCCAATCCAACATCTGGATCGGCTGAGCCGACCCTCCGGCAGGCTACTCACTGCTGTTCGGTCTATTCTCATAGATGCCGAACAGCAGTGAGTGAATAGCCGAATGTCGCTGAGCGGCATTCGGCCCGGCTGTTCTGCTCGGTCCCTCAGAGGTACCGAGCAGAACAGAAAAAGAGTTTAAAAAGTTTTTTAAAAAAGTAAATAGAAAACAATTGTGCGGAGCTAGCAGTGACTGCTAGCTCCACCCAATAGTTTCCTATTGTCCGGCGGCTCTGCTGCCGTAAAAAAAAAACGAAAAAAAAACCTCTCCCGGGCGCTCTGGGAGCCTCCCGCTCCCGGCCGCGCAGGAGAGAAACACTGCTGGGTCTTTCTTTTTCTTTATTCTGACACGGAGCGATGTCAGAATAGAGAAAAAAAAATTCCCATTGAAATACATTGCTACATTACTATTGGCTATTTCAATTTGCAAAAGCCAATAGTAAACTAGCATTGTACCCGCCCTCTGCTGATGGACCTGATGGAGAACTGCAGCAGAGGGCGGGTACAATGCTAGTTTACCATTGGCTATTGAAAATTGAAATAGCCAATAGTAATGTAGCAATGTATTTCAATGGGAAATTCGTGTCAGAATAAAGAAAAAGAAAGACACAGCAGTGTTTCTCTCCTTGGCGGCCAGGAGCAGGAGACTCCCAGAGCGCCCAGGAGAGTTAGCTGTTTGGATATCAGTGTCCCTGGTTAGCAGGTAACCAGGGACGCTGATCTCTCTGCAAGTGGCCGGAGCCAGCTGTAACATTACGTCTGGCTCCGCCCAGCTGCCAGAAGCAGGCTGTCGGCCGGCCAATGACCGGCCGCTCGGCCAGCTTCGACTTTTGAGCGCGGCTCAGGCGAGCCGATGCATATGCGTTCGGCTCGACTGAGCCGCTCGGCCAGGTTCGGGAGCTGTACGGGCTATAGTGAATAGCCCGTACAGCACCCATTCGGTTCTACTGAACCGAAGGGATCCTGGGGCCGAAGCTAGCCGAAGGATCAGCCGAAGCTATGGCTAGATCCGTCGGCAGCTTCGTGAATAGACCCCAATGTTTCTTTTTATAACAATAATGTAGTGCAGCCAGTTAGATGAATAAGAATGAGCAACCAGCGCTGTTTAAGTTAATTATTTCTCATGTGTGTGTGGGGGCCCGCCAGTATATATGGGCGTGTGTGAGAATTTAACATTGATTTGACATGATTTTAATAGGGTATTTCGGGCAGTGGTATATACATTTTGTAGTTATGAATCAAGAAAGTAAACACTTATTTTTACAATTATTCTCTCTGGTCTCTAGGTAACTTTTTGAGCCTTGGTATTATATATACACAGGCAGTTTGACTCTGTTATGTATTCCTAGTTGTTACAATTTGCCCCACGTTTTCTGTACTAACAAAATTAACAATGCCAAGGTTCACTTTTTATTGTCAATTAAACTTCAACTTTAGGAAAATTGTATTATACGCCAACGAAATACATACAGTATGTATGTGAACTGTATTCTCCGGCAAATAACCTGTCATTATCTTGTCTTTGCAACTCACACAACCATATAACACTGCACAGCCAGACAAGTGACAACACTATTTCCTTGTTCATCTTTGCAGCTTCCATTGTCACCACTCTGCCCCCAGGCTGCTCACTGGACAATTAATCAAACTGGAAACTCCTTGGCCAACTTGCAGAGAGGTGACAGAGGAAGCAGTAAAGCTTAGCCAGGAAATAGTAGAATCACCTTCATGGTTATATAGGTTGGCAAAAGTGTGTGAATCACAAGAATAAACAGAAGTTCAAATCTTTTGGCGGGTAAAGTAAATCACAAATATATTTTGGCTGCATAGGAGTGTGCATGGGTTTCGTCCTTAAAACGGTAGTAAAGTGACAATGCAAAAACCCAGGAGCTTTAAGCTATAATTAGCATTTTAATTAGGACAGCATATTATGGCAGACTTAGCTACAAAACTGATCCCCTCCAGGACATTGATCCTCCCTCTTGGGTGCTTCCATTTTCGGCTCGATTCTCTCCCGGTTTTGGGGTCTTCAGCCTCTTGATTGGCTGGCCAGTTACTTCATCACGGCATGCTGGGTCTCTGCTCTAAACTGCATATGCACAGCTCAACGTACAGAAATATAAAAAAATGCTGAATGGTAGAAAGAAACGTTTATGGCAGAAAATACAGTTTTTTTCTGCCATAAAAAGCATGCCAATATGCAGTTTTTAAAAGTCTGTTACATGTACAGTTTTTCAGTTAAAAGGATGAAAACATTTAAAGCTGAACTCCAGCTAATATATTCCCACACCCCATGTCCTCCCCTTTCCCTCCATCTTACCTTAATAATGAACTTCTCCTATTTACTCCCTTTTGGTTAGTTAAATACACCATTAAGTGTTTTGCACTTTTATCAGTTAGAATTGTTCCCAGTTTTCTCTATGAACTACAAAACACATCCCCATGTTATGGAGAAGAGGATGGGGGGGGGGGGGGGGGGGGGGGCGGGGGGGG
>NW_017307941.1:204071-224896 GCF_000935625.1 Nanorana parkeri | reverse complement strand
GGGGGGGGCGGAAGTGTTCTGTGTTCCTTTTTTTGGGGGACAATTCTGCTCCTCCATAGATACATTATGATGAGTGTGCTTTGTCATCCTATGACAGAGAGTGTGAAACGGCATCCAGACTCAGTGGCTGTCGACATCATCTAGAGCTGGAACTACTGGCTCGAATGAATCGGTTAGCTCCTGGGCTTTTTGTAAACACGATGCTAATCAGACTGCCTCTCCTTCAACATCTCAACAGGTTTACAGACCTGTGAACCTGTATTTCTGGGTAGCAGTAGTTTGCAAAGTTTAAAAAAAAGATTTTTTTTACTAAAGATGCAATAGATTTTTCACTATAAACTGACGCATAATTAAGAAGTGGTTGGGGTCAGGTTTTATTCTGTCACAATGCTACATTAGCAGCTACATGAGCAGCTGAGAAGGGAATTTATGACTCAAGCTGTAATCTTGTAAAACCTCTGTCTCACAATTTGTCTCACTTTCCCTGTTTTGCATTGCTTTGCCATGCAGCAGAATTGATAAATGCCCCCAAGTATGTCTCCTAAAGAAAAATGAATGAAAAGATTCCATACCCAGATGAATTCCGAGATAGCAGCAATGATGTCAGATGACATTTGTGTCTTGAACAGACGTCAAATGTTTATGTAAGTGAAAGCAGTGTCATTCCAATTTTTTGTGATCACAAACCTGTGAAAAAGTTGTCATCCTGCTAATCTGTGCCCTCATCAAACTGACTTAATGTTATTGTAACAAGTTTCCCAGGATGCGTTGCAATGTAGCGTTGTAAAGTAAAATACAAGTGTTCACTTTGTGCTTTATCATTCTGCAATGGAACTTAAAAGTCATACTAATGTGTATAATATAATTTTAATTAGCAGACTTTGTTGATTTTATTTTTGGGTAAACATATATGGGAGGGGGCACAAAGTACATAAATGTTATGAGAAAAACTTTTTTTTACTATTTATTCCAAATAATAACCAAATAAATAAAATATATGTATCTAAATTTGTTAAGAAATTATATTCTTATCTGCCCTGAAAAAAAGATGTATAGTACTTTATGGTGGACTACAAATGCTGAAAGGTATAACGTTCAGAACCAGGATATCACCGAAAGGAGAAAAAAAACACTCTGGGACCAAAGGGGATTAAGAGAAAAAAGCCAGGAGAGATATACACCTTTACTGTAATATTTTACTAAACAATGAGTGACTATAATGGTTGTGGGTCAAATTTGAGTTTACATTTTCAAACAGGTTTTATTTTTTACTAGGGTTGCACAGATACCAAGTACAGTACTCGGTACAAGTACGAGTACATGTACCGATACTTTTGAGCTCCAAGACTAGACTAGAGAAAATTTCAAAAGTTAGCAGGCAGCTGTCATTTGTAAGGAGCACACGGAGCTCCTGGGATTTGTACATCTCTGTTTTAATGTATGATTTTGTTTTTATAAATATTAATAAAGGGATGCACAGATACCAGTTTTGCGAGTACGAGTACTGGTACTTGCCGAGTACTTACGAGTACTGATGCATTTTTGTTTATTGTCATGTGACAGTTTTTCTAAAACAATACAGACGAATGATTTCAGGACAGTGGTGGAGTGCCAGAGCCAGGTCCCAGCTGCAACCCTGGTAGTTCTCATGAAAATGCCAAGTATCTGCACTGGTACTCAAAGAGTATCTGTGCATCCCTATTTTTTTCCAATAAAAACATCTATTTAAAAAAACATGTTTTTTACAGAATGCACACTATCATAGAACATTATGGGTTTTCTAAATTGAGAACTCAGCAGAAGCTGTTTGTCTTCCATCTCTCTTTGATTGAAACTCCATATGGCCTGTCTTTCATTCTGAAAAAAATATATATCTTTAAAAACACCAATCAAAAGACAATGGGGAAAATTATCAAAACTGGAGCAGACAGAATCTGGAGCAGTTGCCCATAGTAACCAATCAGCTTATTTCTTCAGTTTGTTCAGTTAAGCTTTGACAATGAAAGACAGAAGCTAATTGGTTGCCATGCAAATCTGCTCCACTTTTGGTAAATTCCCATCAATGACCTTTAGTAATTACTAAACAGCAGGCCGTGTACTGTTTTATTTCATTTTAACAAAACAAAGAAGATGTATCATTTACTCAATAGTTTATGTTGAGATACATATAAGCTCTGCGCAAACTGTTGGTGCTATATAAATCCTGTATAATAATAATAATCTCAAGATGAGCCTTCATATATATAAATAAATCAATAAATGAATACATCAATCTATAAATCAAATCAATAGCCTCATGGATAAGCACTTAGTGTGTACAACAAACTAAAGTGGTCATTGATGTCTGTGAGTTGTAGTACCTCCTGCTCAATTAAATAAACCTACCAATCTTTTGCATGCACCTTTGTGGGCCCATTTGTATGATGTGATTATAATCTAGTGGAACCAGGCAAGGTCCAGGAGCCACAGTGCACTGTTTTGGCCAGTCGTGGCAGCTGCAGTGAACCAATTATGTTGTTGAAATAAAACCAATAGTCATATATATTAAAACATAGGGGAGTTTATGGAAAATGCCAAAATCACATAACATTCAGACCTTTTGGGACTTTATGACAGTTACCAAATACAAGGTAGATAACTTCAAATAAATTAAACAATACATTTCAATTAGAGAGAATTATTAATGGCCATCTGTTGTACGCAGATTTGAACTGCATTTACAATGCAATAAAAATACAACATATACAAGTATAGATAAGAGGGCTCATCAGAATGATATTATGTATTGTGTGTTAATAATTTGCAAGTTATTATCAGTCTACATACATTTTCCATTTACATTATTGTCATCAAATTGATTACAGTTCATATACTGCAGGAGGAAACTATGTTCTACTAGAAGCAAAAACATCATTAAAAGGACATTTCTGAAATTGTCCCCATTATTCTTGAGTATAAAATGTAAAAGTGGCATCAGTCAACAGTTAGAAGACAACTTATGTAATGAACTTAATTTATCTTTGAGAAACTATACAACAAATATATATTATATATATATATATTTCTAACACAACAAAATTAAACATAAGTTTTTTGTTAAAAGTTTTTTTAAGTAGTATGTTTCTGTATTGCAGCTTTTTATTAGCATCAATTAACAATGTTTATTTTGAATTCTTCTTAGTGGTGTGTTCATTTGGACCAGGAAACACTGTCCATTTTGATTTCTGCAGAGGTGTACTTTCTATTCCATTGCGTCTGTCGTTTGGTAGATGAAATGATCTGTGCACACTTCCCAGGTAAGCAGCATTGGTGATCGATCAGTGCATTCAAGAGTGTCTTTTTGTTCATCTCGGCTCCAAGCTAGTAACAAATTAATCTTTCAAGGAAGATTTCAACACAATGTTCTGTAGCAATGTTCTTAAATTCCTTCTTAAATCAGGGAAGTTAACCCTTAATTCTTTTTCTGAATTATTTTAACATGTTCACAAAACCTTGAGCTGGTCAACAATTGTTCATAACTCCACAATAGATTTTAATTTAAATAAATAGAAAATAAACAACAATAATAATAAATAAATGATACATCAGGCCAGGGAGTGACTTCATGAATCAGGACCCACTGGCCTAACACAGTATATTAAGTAAGGGGTGCTTTCATTCTATTACAGTTATAGTTATTTTATACTTTGTAAACATACGTTATTGGTAGAGGTAATTCAAAGAATTGCTAAATTCTATTAATTGTGTTATTAAAATAAAATTAAGGATCTGTGCAGAAGAATATTCACTTGTATCTATGAAGGAAAGGTTTTATTCACATAGATATATTTGCTTGGAATCACGGTATCACGTCATTTTATTTTTTTTAAATAATACTCTCTGGTGCAGTTCCTGTTCATTAAAACAGAAATACATGTGAATTAACATAATATAAACTTGGGAGCAAGCTTGGCAGATATATTTTCTGGTTCAGCCAAAGCCTTACAATAACCAAAACCATGCCCCTCCCTTCTCCCAAAGGTTACTACTGATCAGCAAGGCTGTCCATCATAACGATGGACCAATAGTGAGCCATGGGGGGGGGGCTAATAGGAGCACAGCCAAGCACAACCCCAGGAACTGAAGTTGCTATTTGCATATCAGAGTGTGCAGAGCTTGGGGGTACCTTGAGAGCTCTACATGGGGTACAACTATACATATAGGCACCTTTAGGTGTTCAGGAACTATGAAGTGAAGACAGGTTTGCTGTAAAGGAGGACTCAAGACAAAATACATTTATCATTTATTAGACTCTAATGATATGCTTACCTTTTTCTGTGTTTTGTTTTAAGCACTGTTTCACAGAAATGATAATGATCTACATCAGATTTTGGCGACTACACCCCTCAAAGCCTGCTCGAAACTCAGTGTTTCATGTGTGTCCAAGGCGACACATGGTATTGCATATCTGAGCAAACACTACTCTTTATAGCAGCAAAGACATGGAGGTTCTGGAGTGTGATAGAAGACTTAAAGTGACACTAAACACAGGAGTTAAATCTTAAAAATACATTCAAGTATCTTAACTAATAACAAAAATGTATCTTATTTGTGTATCACTCTGCTGTAGATCCTCAAATCATCTCTGAATTCATGCTGATACTGTCCTTCCTTCTGGAGGGTGGCTACTTTTGTTCCCCATGGTCTCTGTGTCCCTCGTATTGAGATTGTAGTACATCACAGGAGCAAGCTTGGAGCGGTGGCTACTCTAAATTACACACAGAGACCACGGGGAACAAAAGTAGCCACCCTCCAGAAGGAAGGACAGTGTCACCACCAATTCAGAGATTATTTGAGGATCTACAGCTGAGTGATATACAAATAAGAAACATTTTTGTTAATAGCTAAGGTATTTGAATGCATTTTTAAGATTTAACTCCTGAGTTTGGTGTGACTTTAATTAGATCCCCTTAGTGAGTATTTGTTGTCAGTTTGTTGTCAGTACAAGACTACAAAAGGGCCTTTGCAAAAAAGTAAGATCAATGTATGGCGCACACATTAATTATCTACATACACTGCACAAAAAGCAATTACCAGTGCTGAAGTGCATATATTCTTGGTAAAAATAACTATTTTGTGTGCACAGTGGTTGCATGTGACTATAAGAGGCAGCAGGGTTTTAGGGCAACTAAATGGAATATTCAGCCAAATATTACAACTAGGTCTTGTTGACACATCACACCTACAAATCTAGTAATTCATTTATAATAGGGTGGTAATTTAGAGGACCAAGGGGAGATTCTAGAAATATAGTCTGAGTGTATTTATCGTAAAATGAAAACGTAAGAGAGCTGTGATGAAAACTATGGGTAGTGGAATCAATATCACAAATTAGTGCCAATCTTAAAGCTAAAGTTTAATCTGCCTATATTTTGCCTTCCCTTGTTCATCTCTTACCCCAGCAGCAACATGCTAATTACATTTTCCTTACATTTCCTATTGTGGACCCAGTGATGTAATCGCTGTGTATCTCTGCTTCTACATGCAATGCAGGCAGATCATGGCTGGTCGCGGAGGGGGGAGCAGGGTGCTGTATATAGTTTTCTGAAAACATCACAGCACCTGCCTCAGTGCCTCTTAAGAACCATCAGCTTTGTTACAAACAACAGGCTGGCTCTGGGGAGGAGTTATGCAAATATCAAAACATCTTTATGTGGGGGTGTCAGTCAGGAGAAGCAAGTGTTTCTAGGAAGACTGCAGTTGCATGGTAACACCATTACATGATACTCAGCCTCCATGATTAAAATAACTAAAATCCAATTAATCAAACGGCCAGGGGCAATGTTGTTCAAATCAGTTTCATTCTCTGCAAATGTTAATACCTTCCTTGCTTTCATTGATATGTGTGCCTGGGGAAACACAGTAACTTTGGAAGAGCATGTTACTGCCCCCTCTTCCCCCCAAAGTTATAGTGCTGCTACTTGGTGACTGGCCACCCAGGCACCTACCACTGTCATATTGTGACAGTGGTACTCTCTGTCCTGAGTAAGCTCTAAGTCATGACTGGGGTTTACACAAGACTTCTTTTCTTTGCACCTTAGAGCAAACAGAGTGTCAGTGGAGCAAAGGGTAAGTATGTATAGGCAGCTGTGGCGGCAGAACCTGTTGCATTACCCTGCATAGACAATGCACAGGTTGACTTTAAACCATCCTATATATACTGTAGATAATGCATCGCTGGACTATTTCATCATTGCCCATTAAAAAGGGCAGTTTTGACTATATAATTTACATTGTTTCGTCACAAATATCTTCACACCAACATTAAACTAATAACAGATTTTAAATTCAGTTATACAAAGTAAAATTGAAATGATGTCCTGGCTCTTTGCTCACCCAGCATTCTAGTATCTCACACCCTCGGCAGTTACCTATCATTTAGATGCACAATTAATTAATTAGGAGTGGACAATAGTTTAAAATAAAAGAAGGGGCATCATTGTCATAGCGCATGCCAACACCCTTAGTGTTCAGTATTCAACTTTACAAAGGTTTCTAATGTTTCATACAGATTTATTTAACCACTCCTTGCAAGA
Source organism: Nanorana parkeri (assembly GCF_000935625.1). Lineage (NCBI taxonomy): Eukaryota > Metazoa > Chordata > Amphibia > Anura > Dicroglossidae > Nanorana > Nanorana parkeri. The sequence goes on along the minus strand of NW_017307941.1, from coordinate 218,321 downwards.
TAGTCAAAGTCTGTGGCTTCGGTGCTTAGAGGCATTGGACTTGGACTAAAACGACAATCATTGCAGTCTTCATGTTATAGATATAATGCTTTGATTGCATGTGAGACTGCCTTTTTTAATGTGATTTTTTTGGAACGATTGCTTATTTTTCAGAAAGATGCTGTGTGATATCATGGACGCTATAGATAGTGTATTTTCATTATATATATTTATATATGTACATACATTGATCTATTTCACATTCCAACCCTCTGGATTTTCTCAAGCTAACACATAACCTACTTCATGTAGTAGGTCTGATTAGTATCAGGGTTCATTTGATGCACAAGGCTTAAAATCCAGCACTCTCAGAACTGCTTCTGTAGCTGGGGCTTCGACTGTGGCTGGGAGAACGACTCCGACTACGGCTGTAGCTGCTGTAACTGTCATAGCTCCTGCTTCGACTACGGCTGTGGGAGTAGCTGCTGAGGGAGCTGGAAGATGGGCTTGGTCTATAGTAAGGAATTGGGCGCTTCCGGGCACTGAAAATTAAAGATAACAAATTATAATTACATTGTTGTGCTTATCATAGGTTGGCACCAGAAAGGCAGAACAGGAGGAAAACAATCTTGTTATTGGTTAATAATTCACTGAATAAACAGACAATTGTTAGACCTGAGCATTCTAGCCATAGATGTTATTTTTTTAGGCTCTAAAAGCAAAGGGTGGTAATGGGTGCAAATCTTACTCCATAACATGTTTTGCAGACAGATGTAGCAGTACAGCTACCAAGTGGAAGCATTCATTACGCTGCAACCACACTGTGAACGGCAATCAGTTCATCTCCACATTGACCAGATATATATTTTTCGCTGTCTCCTCTATCTCTGAGGAGAACCTCAGTTTGCAGTAGAAGGAGGGCAAAAATGCCAGCCATGTGAGTTTGAAGTGATGTTCCTCCTTTTTTTTTTGAGGGGGGGGGAGAGCCAAGAACTACACTCTCCAAGGAGCTAAAAAGATTTCTGGGGAGAAAAACTGTTAAACAGCAGGCAATGCATCAGCCAGCAATGAATAATGCTATCCCTGTTGAATTGAGTGTCTGTGGATTAAGATGTTGTTTGGTTAAGTACATTTTCCTGAGCATGCAAATGAGTGAGTTTTCATTCTTTACAAAGTCGCTAATAAAGAATATGGGAGGTGGGAGAGCTGGTTAGTTGGAATGGAAAACTGGAATTCGAATTCTTTAAAAGCCCATAGTGGAAAAATTTACTCAAACGAAGAGGAGACTGAGCATGATGACTGGGCAAGGAATATGTTATTAAACATGATCTCTACTTATCAGAACTCACAGTTACCATAAAGATCATGGTTCACACTTTGCACAGCTTTGATGAACATATCCAAGAGATAATCATACTGCCACGTCTGTATGTATAAATCCAAAATAACCTTGTATTTTATGATATATGTTTCTGTTGAAGTCTTACCAGCATAAAATATGGTGTTTTATAAACCACAGCATACACATCATAACATAAAAGGCTGGGGATGTTGACAGTTGTAATTCAAAAGCAGTGGAAAAACACAATATAAGATTATCCATTGGAATCATAGTTGGTCAATAAATTAAAAAAATATGACCTTCCTGCTTTGTTTGCTCCACATTATCCACACCTCAGACAGACACTAGAATTGTTGAGACAAATGTTTAGTAGATAACTGAACCATTAAATATGAATAAGTTAGTGTCAAACAAAAAGGAACTGCAATCAATTACAACACATGATAAGGCAAACTATTCTAATTGGCATTTGGCCAGCTTGTATGCCTTTGGAAATGCAGAGCCCATGAGATATTTCAGGATTTAAAGAACATTACAAAAATGCTATTTTCTTTCATTTGGACCTAGTGTTTTACATTGTATACCCAGCTGACACATGATGTAAATTGCAACCATGAACACTAAAGCTATTTGCACATCTCTTACAACTGTTTATATGACAGGACCTAGCCAACCGTAAATGACAAGATGGCAGGAGAAAGCACTCTTACTTACTTCAGCCCCTTTTTGACTTTATGAATCTTGACACCATTTTTGTTTTTATAAAATGAGTGATGGTGACATAGGCTGCATGCTGAAATACTGAAAAACAAACTTTTAAGACTACATCTTTCTGTCTGTCTGTTTGTCTGTTTCTCTGTCTAGTTTCAGGACATAGGAAACTATCAAATGAAATAGGAATACCAGAAACGGAATTGCAGTTCTCTTTTGCTTTTGGAAACACGTTAAAGCTTGGCAAAAGCTGTGCAACATATATAAGGCAGAAAGAAACAGGTAGTAAGAAGACAAAGCCAGAAACCCAAGTTCCCCGATTTTCAACAGACTGTAAGAAAACGCACATTTTGTGAGTGATTAGTGAATGTGGTAAAGGGTTACATTTTATAGTAAACACCTGATAGTGATTAGGTTACCAGAGTAACCATGAAGACTTGCTGTAACGTACATCATTGGCAGCTGATCTTCAAAAGGAACCTTGTGGGATGGAATAGCATAAAATCATGTGACATACAAATAAACAGTTATACAATAAAGTATACATTAAGTAGCCATTAAATCAAACAAATGTGTTTCAGTGACTGAAAGTATGAAAAATATCAGCCAACTATAAAATTAGCTGTTTTCAGCTCCAAGAACTTGCTGTAGATCTCAGTGCAGTACATGGACTATTATTGCTAATCTTGGCGCAGGACAGCTTGATACTTTTACATTACAATGTTGCACACAGTCTCTGTATACACTCTTTTAGGGTCGTTCACACCATAGCCATACCATACACAGTACCATTCATCGCACCTACCGTGCGGTAACAGTGCGGGAGTTGCAATTAATACAAGGCCCTGGTATGAACGGGCCCTTAGATGCACCAACAACTGTGTAATGCAAGATCAAGGAAATGTATACATTACAAATTATTTTGTGAATCTGCTGAATAGTTTCATAGCTAGAAATCCTGCTAGTAATAGTGCTTTTTTATTGCAGACTGATAATACTAAACCATTGGCTTGCAATTAGCAGCAGCATTGCCTGTCTGCTGTGCAAGGTCCTTCAGTAGTTTGTTAGGCTGCCTCTCAGGTCTATCAGATAGGCAGCCCAATGGCCAACTGAAAGAGCTCAAACAGCTGGCTGACAATACTATTGCTAATTGAGTGGCAGTGGTTTAGCATTGTCAGCCTGCAACAGAAAGTACTATTACTATCGGGACCTTCTGGAAAGAAACTTTGCAACTAATTCAGCCCAAAAATAATTTGCTTAAGGAAATTGTATACAGTGGGGCATAATGCCAAACATACTGAATGATACATTTTGAGATTATATACATTTAATGTTCTGGTTATCATTTATTCATTATATCGCAGCAGGGAGGTAGACAGCTTTGTTTGAACTCCAGGTGCAAGCCTATCTTGAGGGAAAAATACAGCAAGAATTTGGGAAAAATCCATCTCTCTTGACCGACTCTCTGCCTATGAAGGCTTATCCAGGGGATTCCCCAAAATGGCCATAAAGGTCCTTATTGGATGAACTAACTCTAATGTCTAAAAGTACCTTACGTTGTTATTATTAGATTAGGTTAAGGTTAGTAATAGGGTAGGGGTTGGGGGTTATGGTCAAGGGCAAAGATTAGGGTTGTCGTTAAAGAATTATGGGTGTGAGTTAAATAAAGCAAATAGACTATTCACTTTGCAAAGGGATTTGTCATTAGCTTAGTGAAAGTGATGAACATTCACTTTGCAAATAGAATCCCAATTACTTGGCAAATAGAAAAAAACCAAGAGTATTTTTCCTTGCACATGCCTGAATGATGGAAGTCAGCAGAGCTTCAGCTCATCTACTAAGCTATGGGGAAAGTTCCCTTGCAGAGTGAACAACCTATTTGCCTTTAGTAAATAAACCCCTATGTTTAGGGTTCATATTAATTATACATTTTTTAGGGTTAAGGTACAACTGTAATAGTTAAGTGTTCAAGTTGGGGTTAAGGGTTAAGGTCAGGGGTTAAGAAGAAGTTTAGGTGTTAGGGGATTAATCATTAGGTTAAAATTTAGGATTCATATTACATACCAGGTTAAGTTAAATTAAGTATGTGTTTGAATCAGTTTATGTGTTAAGGATTACAGTTCAGGGCTAGGTTAAGGGTTAATATAAAGGGTTAGGTTAAGTTTTATTGTTTTGTGTGAGGAAATTATTAACTGTTAAGGTCAGCAGTCAGGGCATGTCACAGCAAACATTTTTCACTTAAGACACCAAAATCCCTCCACTGACAACAACCTGTGCCAGGTTCTCAGTGTCAAAAGCTAATTTACTGCCCGAGTATTTCTGCTCAGATCTAACTAGGAATGCATAATCAATTTTGTCTGAAAGTGTAATGCTAAGATATCACAGATATATTAATTGATAGCTATTGATAGTTAACTGGCAAACCTTAATCAATCTTTCAGGCAAACGAGTGTCATTTTGGCTTAAAACTATGTTTTTCCTAATTGATATGATACATTTAAAGTTACACTTTTGTTTTGATGTTTCTACCTAGGACCAGCAGATATAGCCTCTTTTGTTCTATGTTCAGATTTCTGATTTTAGGTTATATGACAAGGATGTAATACTCCACAACTGAAGTCTATGAACTTTATATTTTCTGGTTCGGAGACTGGTCCCCAGGGACCCCTCAGTAGATCTGTTGTATTGCAAGGTCAACAATCTCTCCTTTTTAAATTTGGAATGGTTTAACCGGCATGTCATACAACACCAGCAGCGGGCTCCTGTAGAGAGATGACGCATGTATTCGTATGTGATACAATTAAATGCGGTTAGGAATCGATCACTATACCTGGACACATCGATTGTGCGTCCTTGAACGGGTGACAGCTGCCACTTGCAGACAGCAGATTTGTGATCCCTGTTGCAGGAAATCACAAGTTCCTGACCCGAGAATCCCTAAACACACCTACATCGTAGGTATGAATGAGGACTTATCCTTACTTACGGTCTACTCATGAGTGTCAAACAGAACAGGTAGTAAAAGGAAATCCTCTCAGTATGGACACAGATAGCAATAAAAACACAATTTGCAGTAAATTTAGGAATAATAGAACATCTATCAGAATTGTATAACTGTTTGTGTGCCCAAGTGGAAGGCTCTAACCCTATCCAAAACTGAAAAACAGTTTGTAATGAAATTGAGCTTTGAGGATTGTTTCTTATTAGGATTCTGTAAATGCAACATGTAGACTTTGTGGCAATACCAGAAATGAATGTTACCTCTCATGGATGGATGGATCTTTCCATTTTCAAGAAATTGGCTTGTTAAATAGTTGGTCACATCTAGACTGGACTTTGTGATTGATTGACTTGGGGGAAGTGCATACCAATAATACAATTATATTTATGCTTTGTTACTTATACTGTATACACAGGTATAAATCTTGAAACACTGCTGTAAACTACAGTGCTTTTTTCAAATATGTTCTAATGAATGCATGATAAAATGCATGCAAACATACACAAAAGGTCAAGGTGAGTTTATTACTTTACCTTGTAATTCTTCGTGCCTCCATAAAGCTAGGAGAATCCCTCCTTCTCTTCCTAATAGGCGAATAACTTCTGGAGCGACGGCGGGGTCTTGCTGCTTCCATATCATTATGTCGTGATCGATTCTCACCATCCTTAACCCTAATATAGGCAGTAGCACATAAGCAATTAATACACATTCTTAATCAAATGAGTATGCACATACTAATCGTCATGCACAATAAACGGAAAGGACTACAAAACATAGATTATATCATCTTCATTACTGGATTTTGCCAAAAGCATTTTAATAATATTCCTAAACAAACATTTAATTGTGGTGGTTTGCTCATTGAAGAGAATGTTTGAAGAGAATGAAGAAAATGTTTCATGTTCTATCATCAGGCTGATCATCAATGACCATACTGCTTGATGAATAGACTTTGGGATTGCCTGCCTCTAGAATAATGAAGTAATAGAATGCAGACAGGCAATGTGCGCTGAGCAGATCCACTGGTTGACTTATAATAGTATTGCACATGCATGCACTATAACAAAGACACATTAGCAACAGTTCCTGGTCATCCAGGCAAACAGTACTCAACAATTTTTGACTCGGTAAAGTGGTATAATTAATGAAAGCTGTCAAATGTAAATCTGTTTTCTTCTTTTGTTAATTAAGAAGCAAACACAAACCAAAAGGCTGCACACCAAAAGCCTTGTGGATATATACATAGTTGTGGTATTCTTTTACAAAATGTTTATTTTACTGTTTTATTGGTTCTATATTCTAAAGATGATCACATCAACAATGGCGCCAAATATTTTTTAAGCCTATAGTTATGCAAATCCATCCATATGGCCAGGATAGACAATGTGGTAGTACAATTACCTCATTTAAGTATGGATGTGGCCACTACACATCCATCATTGTTTTTCTTATATTTTCTGAGGGTTCAGCTTAAGCACCCAACATTTCATTAATTTAGATTTGACTAAACATAAATATATATGGATTCACATATCCAGGGATCTGGATGGTGATCCATTGTTTAAATAACCTAAACTTTTTCCTTAGTACTGGATGCAGTGGGGAAGAGTTACAATCTCTGTCAGGTTTTCCTTGCTGTCTGTGTCCCCATTGGGCAGATGAACCCTATCTGTTTGTGCTAGTGACCAATGTCACTGTGACAGAAAGTGATGAGCAAATTTACAATTTTACAGGTGCCACAGAACAAAAGGGTGAGGGCAAATATTCCATTGGGGAGACCTGGTCTGGTGACAGATGTTTGAAAGGGGAATTCCCCTCACTCTGTGATTTGTGTTGTATCTTTAGGACATGAAGTGAACAGAACTTTCCCCAACAGGACACAGACAGCATATAAAAACTGACAGGGGTTTAAATCCTTTTCTTTTCTATACAAAGTGATACATACACTTTGGCTATACATACACTTTAGGTTTGTGAAGATAAAAAGGGTGACTGATTGAAAGAATTAGATAATTTTTCATTTTTTTTCTATTTTGAATTAAATAAATTGCAATGTTTGATCAAACAAGTTAAAAAATGTTCTGTAGCCTGTAACTTTAAACTGTACCTGTTTACAGATTTCTTTTGAGATGTAGATCGAGACCTGCTTCTGGCCATCCTTTTGTCACGTGACCTGGAGCGGGATGGAGATCGGCTGGAACTCCAGGAGCTGCCTCTGTGGCCTGTGCTTCGTGCTGGACTCTTTTTTCTGTCAGAATTCTGTCTAATATGCTTCACTGAAAACTCAGAGCAGCTATTCTGTCTACCACGATGATGCTTTATTTTTATCCTGTGACATACAAACTCTAATTATTTCTAGACATCATCTCATTAGTACCTTTTTTCTTGCAACCGCAGACATAAACAAAATGTAAATAAAAGCTAATAATTACATTTTACACACACATTCAGTGGAACTATGTTTCAAGTCCAACAATTAATATGTGCTATTTAAAAATGACCTTACTTTTTGGCAGGAGGACCATGGTTCTTTTCCATTTCAGTGGTATGTGATAATATTGACCCTTCAGAATCACTGCTGTAGCTCGTATTTCTTCCTGAGTTTACAGAAGGTTCCTTATGTATCCTGGTTCTGCCCCTGGACCGCCCATGGTGTCTATCTGATGATGGCGACCTAGAGTCTCGTCGATGTTTATCATCTGATGAATGGCCACCTTTGCTTGATGAAACAGATCTTGGGCTTCTTACATCATTACGATTATTAGCCTTGTGACGGCTAGGTGATGTTTCCACTTTTGGATGTGTCCGTAATGATGGAGAGATTGAATTCGGCCTCTGCAGAGTAAAATAAGTAGAAATGCGGGGAAAAGAAAAGATGGGGAGATGCTTCAGCATAACTTCATCAGCATGGAACAGAAATATTAACTCACAGTTGCATACAGCACGTTAACACAGAGATTCTACACTGAGACTATTTTTTCTGCTTAGCCTTCTGACCCCAACAATGCAGCTCATGCAATTTTGCATGCAAAACGCAACAAAAAGAAAATAGAAAACAAAAAATGATTTCAAAGAGTGGGTGGGGGGAGAGAGAATTCTAAAATTAAGGTCTCACATAAATAAAAAGTAAAGAAAATTAAATTTATGTAGATTACAAAAGTATGGGTTAAATATTGTTTGGATAAAAAAAAAAGAGAAAGTAAAGGCAAATAAATAAAAAGTGAGGAGTGAGGTAGACATCTGGACAAAACAGCACAAAAACTGGTAGAGAGATTGAGAAGGGAAGAGGAGAAAGTATAAAAAATTAAATAATAAAATAAAATCCACAAATGTTACTGAGAAAAGTAAATTTTCTTTTTTTAAATTCATTTTAGTTTTTCTGAATTCCTTTATTTTGCCGGTAGAGTACTGTTGAGCTTTCATCAGCACCCTATGTTCTCAGTTTTGTCACTCTGTGATTTTTTTTTTTTTTTTGATTTTAAGTCCCTCTTGGTTAACATCCACTTACCAAGAAAGTGGCATTTCCTCCTTTAGTAGGTAAGGTATGAAGAGAAGGGAAAAGTGGGGCAACATAAGTGCATCATTAGATTCACAAAAATGCAAGAGAGATAGAGAGAGAGAAAAAATAATAATAAAGAAAAAAAACACACAAACCCACTTTCCTGGCCTTTTAATTTGAAAATGCTTGGACAGGCCAATAATGAGGTTTGAGTGACCTTGGTTAAATATATAAGGAATGTTTGCTTAGGTTTTAAATTTAAGGCCAAATAGTGTATGCTTTCTTTATTTGAAATAATTTTCTTGAAGAACGTATTGGATCATACATCAGTATCCAAAACCTGAATTGAACAATAGTGGCTTTGAAAGCGCAAAGAGTAGTAACTCTGTACTGTAGTTCTGTATTACATATCATCCGCAAAAATATAAAAAAGAAAACAGAATTTGTTTTTAAAAACATGATGTTATTTTTTTGAACAGGAGTTAGAGTTCTAAAAATGTATGCATGTCCAATACGGTATTCATTTTCAATAAATCATATCAGTGCTAGCTTACTTGTGTAGCTGATGTTGACACATATCCAAAACACAGATATCGTAAACCTAACTAACATGGGCTTAGAACTGTTTAAAACAGTAAAATTATTGATAAACAGCTAAGCACACCCATGATGAAGATTCTGGGGGTGATGTGTCAATGTAGTAAGAATGGGAGCTGTACCTTGCCTCATTTTGGTCCAATTTGGATGTTAACCAAATATTAGCAAACAGATGTAACCATATTTACAAAGTTGTATCTCAGGATATTCAGTATCACTAGTCAACATGTGCTTTCTTCCTAGCTGTGAAAAGAAAAGATGGCATATATTTCCTGTTGTGGTAATACTAGTTACATTGATAAGCTTGGAAATCCAAGGTACAATAGCTATTTCATACAGCCTAACAAGTAATAAACAAACAGAATGAATGATAAATGCCAAGTGTATCTGCTATTGACGATGGGCAAAGAAGGTGTTAGAGAGAAGCACATTTTTTCCTTTTAATGTTCATTTCTGCTGCACGACTGAATATTATTGCTACCCTTTGAGTGATTTATAATATCAAATTTGATACATCGCCCCTTTATCTTAAAAAAACATCATATTTGTAACGCAGAATATGTTCTGAGAAACTGCACACAAAAACAATGAAAAAAGCCTTACAAAATGGAGGTGGGTTTTGAAAAGTGAAACAAAGACCCTTCTCTGACAAGTAATCTGTTATTTTCTGGGAAATAAAAATATTGCTACAGAAAATCCCATGTAAGTTTTAAAAGGAAAAAGCAAAACATATGTCATATCTCGAAAAGGTCTTGGATGAATTTTCCCAGTCTTTTGGGGAGTAATACCACTTTCAAGAAGAATTATCTATCCAATATTTTTTTGAATCATTTCTCTCCTTTTAAAGAGAACCAGTCACTTTAAAATTAAAAAATGTAATATATGGAGGCTTATTTACTAAAAGAGTTGAGAATCTTCAAACAAAAAATGTTGTAAATTTTCACATTAATCATCCAATCACATGGAAAAAAAATCCTGTTTAGTTATTTTATTTGCATATGACTGGATAATTGCAGTGAATATTCACACAATTTGTTGTGTGAAGATGTTCAACCCTTTTAGTAAATGTTGCAACTGTATCCTAGAAACAAAAGGAACAAAAAGTTATGATGTCAAAGTCTGCCAGCAGAACATGACATAAACTTTCTGCTGTATTTATTGACAATCCCACAAGTCTATGATTGTACTGTTCACTTGGGGTTGGATGGAGGGATTAATTAGACTAGTTTAAGAGCACTGCCCAATCACTACTAGCTGTCAGTGTAATCTGTTATTCCACAGAAGCAGGTGGATGTATAAGAAGTCATCATAATAGCATAAGGTGTACAGTGATCAGAAATATTATTAACCCTTGTCTGACAAACTGTGATGGAAAACTAACAGTCCCAACATGACAAACTATACTAGGGCTTGTAGTTCTCCAACACCCGATAGGTAATTATTGACTAAGGCAGTTGTGCAGAGATCATTTTTAGAACTCCTTTTTAAGTGAGGAGTTCATTAACCACAAACCAATTTCACCAAAATAGGAATTGCACCAAGAATTTGGCAAAGCAAAATGGGATAGCTTGTTTACTCTCCACCATTTAACAAAAACTGAAATAAATACATTTGCGAGGTATCACTTGTTAAGCCAATGGGTGGCCATACAGAGTCCAATACAAGCAAGTGATTGCAGTCCAACCCCACCCATTGATATCACCTTGGTACACAAGACTTACAATATGGGCATAGTAACACCATGGCTAGAATGGGTGCACTCTTCTAAAACCATAAGCCTTGTTCAGTTCACAGATGGTACAAGAGACAGTGTGGAAATTGAGAGATTTATGTGCAACTTGATTGCTTCCTGTGAAGTGCCACTGGAACTTCACCTCATTATGCAAATTAGTCACATGCCCAGTTCACTAGAGTAGATGTTTTCTTTTAGGCTAATGCTAATTAAAACTTGGTAAGGAACAAAAGCAACAGAAACAGAGAAAGAGTAGCAAGGAAGTCACAGTGATCATTCAGCTGTGTAGATAAAGCTTAAGCTATTGACAGATGTAAAGAACAGACTCTTTTCAGCATAGCAGTAAAGATTAGTCTGAAAAAACTTGAGAAAGGAACCTAGAGCTTCACCCGCTGCCAGAAAATCCTACGTTTTAACTATTTATATGCAATATTTCATATTTAGAGGTATAAAACAGATATTTGATGGAACTTACTTATGTTTCCAACTTTAATACCACAAGGCATTCTATATCGTATTACTCGTTGTAACCTCATCTTTTATATTTCATTAAAAAAATTGTATTTTGTTGTGTTTTGGGGCATTTAATTAAATTTTTCACTAAATATTGGGGTTTAATAAGGAGTTGCGCTAATATTGCGCAACATAAAAATTTGCAACTACCACCATTTTATTCTATAGGGTCTTGGCATTCAGAAAATATATAATGATGGGGGGTTTTAAGTAATTTTCAGGCCTAAAATGTGGAATATAACATGGGTACAAAAAATGAAAAAAAGGCCTCAGTCATGAAGGGGTTAAGAGAAGGGAATTTTCCTTTGAGGTGAAGTAAATGAGGTGAAGCTCTGCTGACTTCCATTATCCAATCATGTGCAAGCAAAAACATTTTTTTTACATTTTCATGGCACAAGTTTGGATATTCTTTGCAAAAAGGGCAATTTCCATGGTTGTCATGGTGTCAAAGTTTTCTACTTCATTTGTTGCATAAGGGCTATGGCAGTTGTACTTGAACTGCAATAGTTCCTTTTGAAAGGAACAGCATAATTATTTAACCAGAGAATGGCAACTGTACTGTGGGAAAATACCATAATATCAAAGTCTGATGTAAGTTTATTGAGTCTCAGTTGTGAATGTCAATAGCAGTTCAGTGGCTGCTCTGTTAAAACTGTGGAAGCAAAGTTAACCTTTAAGGTTTTTTTTAGACAAATAGTAGATCTTCTACTGTGATGGCAATTAAGACCTTTGTAGAGTATTTTTTTAATTATTTGTACTATGATAGGGATGCAGCCAGGAAGGATTATTAAATCTGGTGTTGGTCTATATTTCTAATACTTTCACATGCCATGTGAACAGGTAGGGGTCCAATGGACCCCTGAACAGTTCCCTGAGAACAGGTATCAGAAGACAGAAGTATTAGCTTAAGTTCTCCCTTTGAGAAATAGGGGCAAAAAAGTTGCAAACAAACCCTGTAGTCTGTGCATCAAGAATCAGTACCCAATCCCTATTGGTACCTGACTGATATTTTGAGAGGCATGCCACAATTTTTAGGGCACCCTTATTGAATAGGCTAGGATCTGGATTAACAATGACAGGGGCAAGAAAGTACACTCATGGTCCTCCAACTATTTTACCTGGGGTGTCAGGCTGGCATCTTGATGAATGGACCTTGCATATTTATCATTTTTAAAAATGCAGTTACCGGCAAATTGGTGGATTACAATCTAGTGTATATAATGGTTGCCAATGGAAAGAATCAATGGTGGAGCTGATTATTTTTTATATTTGCTCATCTATAACAGCAAGACATGCTAACCTGCCATTCTATTTTTAAAGTGTCATGGAGCAAATGTAGTAAATGTTTCAGCCTCCAAGATAACAAACATTACATACTCTTTCTTTCCACTAAACTTACTATTCTCTATTTTGGCATATGCCTTTTATCTGGTTACAATTTCCTTTGCTTGAGTATTTAATAAAAGATTTAAAGCCAGCAAAGTGAATATGAAGAGATGGAAGTGTCTACTGAGGCAGTGGCCAATGTATCCTCACACTAGAGGGGGAATGCCTTACTGATATTGTCTATGACATGATGATGAATACTTCTGAGTAACACAGAGGGGGATGTGGGATTGACAACTTTTAAAAGGTAAGCAGAAAAATATTAAGAATGCAAGCCACTAAAGCACTCACACTTGTTTGGAACCCTCTTCTTTGAAAAACTTCTAAATAAATAAGGGCTGTATATATAATACAGTTTTAGAAAAGTGGCACCACATCACAGCTTTAAAGCATAAATGTCACATCAAAGTACTAACTGCTCCTTTGATTTGATAATTTACTGCTGTTAATTCAAGTAATCAAGAAAGCAAAGGAGGAGTATACGTATGACACTAATATTACTATGTACTATAACTTTTCCACATATAATTAGCATAGTAAGTGTTAAAGTGATAGTGTGGACATTTATGGAGTTACATATTCTTATCAAGCAGTAAATGAGATTTAAAACAAGCACTCACTGACCTCTGTAGCTGTAGGCACTGTGATGCACTGAAATCACAGCTCATCTCTTTCTGTTCTTCTTGTCAGCAGAAACCTGGCAGCCTGCAAGTCTTCTGATGTGAACAAACAGCAGGTGCTGTAAACTGTTCATAAGCCAAAACAATCACACTTTAGAGTCTCTGTTTTGTTTTTTCATGTTGAATGTTCCCACAGTGACTGTAGCTCCAGAGGTCAGTGAAGGCTTTTTTTAAAGCTTATTTACAGCTTGCAAAGAATATGTAAATATTTAATCCTTCACAATAAGCAATAGCTGATTCAGAATCAATAAGCCACTTCTGCAATTCCCAGGATTTTAAGTGTGTGGGGAGAGAAAAACTATAACTGTAGTACAACCATAATTTAACCTGACTAGACTTCAGTTTGCACAAACAGCAGGCTCACTTCTTTTCGTTAGGAACCTGTGGGAGAAGACAAGACCTGCATGCCACTACACAGAACTGCTGACCTCTATACACACTGTAAATGGGAAGCACTAACTCTTGGCTACCTTATTAACACAATACCAAACGTATCATCCCGTATCAAGCTAATTCATAGTCAAAAAAATTTGATCAGATCCTCCAGCATATATACCTTTATTATCTTAAAAAATAAAAACAAACATCAATTTTCATATTGCACTTATTGATAATAGGCAATAATCCGTATATAGTATGTAAAAATTGATGGCTGTTTTAGAATACTTTTTTGACAAAGAAGTATGGAGTAACTCCTGGAAAATTGGTAGATCTAAAAACAGGTAAGCTGTTTGACCTTTTGGTCTGTACATTGAAGCCTAGCTGCAGATAGCATGGGGACAGGTAGCATACACACAAATATCATGTCTT
>NW_017307941.1:166771-204057 GCF_000935625.1 Nanorana parkeri | reverse complement strand
AAAATTACCGCTGTTCATACAGAAATCTCAGATTGTAACTGACATAGCAGCTGTTACACTATGACTATACAGCCTTAGATTTATCTTGTTCAGCCCATAGGGCGAAACAGCGTGGATGAAGAATTCTCCCTGCCAGCTATTGTATTCAGCAGCTGGCAGAACCCTCAGCTGCTGAATACCTGAGCAGTCAGATTGCATGCAGTCACTGTTTGGCCGACAATCTTCTACCCAGCTTCTTAAACAGAAGTTTAGAAAAAAATTACTTTTGTTCAGTCAAGTACAGCCAATAGGGCCTTCCACAGCAGAAATCAGCTGAAATTCGAGTAGTGTATGGTCAGTTTTAGCATCAGATAAACCAGTCCCCTAAGGTGCAAAAGAAATGGTTTACAATACGTCAAACATGAAAGTATTTTTTGCAAATACTACTTTGAAGCACTGTGCAAATGCAATATAACATTACTATTAATTTAACTTCCCTCACCAGAAATTCTAGAACATGTGGGAAATCCTGCTCCCCTGCTCTGATCTACAATTTTCCAAGCCTCTGAAAATTCCAAGAGAATACCGCAGGTTGTAAAAATGTTATTTAATAGTAAAAACACGCAGCTCTAAGGTGTTTCTGGGGCACGCCCCCTTCATCAGAACCAATTTTTTCATCATTGGTTCTGATGAAGGGAGCGTGCCCCCAGAAACCGTTTACCAACACAGGGATTGAGGTTACTGGTGTTTTACATCGCTCCAGATTCTCCCTGCCAGGGGTTCCGTCCTCTCACCTTATTCTACTGGTTTTTATTCTACCGAACTGTTGTAAGTACAGCCTTAGAGCTGCGTGTTTTTACTATTAAATAACATTTTTACACTATGGAGGCGCTCTCTTTTGTTCCTTTTCTCATAGACTGGTGGTCCATCTAATCTGTGGGAGCTTCCTCCATCGTGGTTGCTGTATTTTTACTGCTGGGCTCTTTTGGATTTGAAGGCGCCGGTATTGTTTTGCAACATTGGTTAAAGCTTAGCACCTCTGACAGGTTTGTATTGCTGTCTAGATCCCTGTGGGGGATTTTGGTCTCACTTTCTGTCCATGAAGGAAGGGAAATCTCCCCAAAGGGATGACAATAAAACCTAGCATTTTCTCATAAGGAAGATCTGACCAATCATAATTAGACTCTAATGATATCTGCTTACATTTTTCTGTGTTTCGTTTTAAACACTGTTTCAGAGAAATTATAATGATCTACATCAGACTTTGCCGACTATTCCCCTCAAATCCTGCTTGAAACTCAGTGTTTCCTGTGTGTCCAAGGCAACACATGATATTGTATATCTGAGCAAACACTACTCTTTATAGCAGCTAAGACATGGAGGTTCTGAACTGTGATAGAACCAAGACAAACTCAGGAGTTAAATGTTACCAATGGATTCAAGGACCTGAACTACTAATACAAATGTAGCTTATTTATTTATCACTCGGCTGTAGATCCTTAAATCATCTCTGAATTTGTGCTGACACCGCTCCAGCTTGCACCCCATAATAGACTAACACTTTAATACAAATTAGCTAACTAAGCATGAGATTGTAGTCCATCATGGGAGAGAGCTTGGAACGTTGCCTATATTACAACTCACACAGGGACCATGGGGAACAAAAGTAGCCACCCCCCAGAAGGAAGGACAGTGTCAGCACCAATTCAGAGATGATTTGAGGACCTACGCTGACTGATACACAAATAAGATACATTTTTGTCATGAGAGTGGCCCTCATTACCAGAGTGTTCTGCAGTGTGATGTCAAAGTAATAAAATAAGCATTAGCTCCTAGGAACATAGCTCCGTATCACCAATAATATTGGTGATATTCCAGTTAAGGAATAACCTCTAATTTCTCTTTGCAACCTGTAGTCATATTGAGTGTATTTTACATTTAAGAAATACAAAATGGGAAAGGAGCTTAATCCTCTAAACTCAAATACTCTTATATCAAATTAATTATGCTTAAAGTGTATCTAAACCAAAAACAAAAAATATACGATATTGCAGCTTATCAGTCTTTAGATGAGGTGGCTGCAATAGTTAATAATTTTTCTGGGGCTTCTTTCATTTATTTTCCCCTTGTAATCCTGTGAAAAACACATTCCTGCCCCTGGGTGGCTTCCATTTACCACCACTGTATCTATGTACGGAGTCATGGTTGCTACTACCCAGGTCAGAAACTACTGATCCCCAACGTTAGATGGGGATCAGTAGTTTACACAAGAAAGCTAACATTGTGTTATGCTCCCAGTTCGTCTCACAGAATTGACAGGACACTGCATTTCTGGCAAGATCAACAGGAATTGTTTTGTACTTGAGGAAATTGTTCTTAGCCTGAAAACCCCCCCCCCCCAAAAAAAACAAATGCAGCCTCCACATCTAATGATTGGTATGTGCAATATATTATATTTTTGCTCTTGGGTTTAGTTAGGCTTTAACTAACAAAATAAATATTTGCTTATGTGTGCTTTGAATAAGTAGAATAGTCTCAATGTAACAGAATACTAAAGAGATATAATTTTCATACTTACACATATTCAAACACACAAGCACACTGCTTAGTCTCCATGATCACTTTTTATGTTTCTTTTTTGTTGTCATATTATATTTCTTCCAGTACTGCATCTAAAGGGGTTGCTTGTTTTGAACCACCAATAGACTGAAACTCAAAACAAATAAAAAAGCTTCCAACAACATATAACGCCTAGAAACTGTATAAACATAGGGTTAGGCGTGTTCCTACTGTTTGGAAAGCTATTGGTCTCATACTAATTTTTTAAAACAGAAACTGGTGACATGCTAGACTACTGATTGCCCACAGCAGGCGTGTTTTAAGGAAACTTCACTTATTTAAAAACATAGGGGGTATCTTAAGATACTGCAAGACATACTGAATACAGGATTACACTGCTTACTGAAACATAAAAGTATGTAATTCTAAAAAAGTACAAAAAGAAAATTTTGAAAGACAATAGACATATATTTCTGCCAATATTTATGGCTAGATACTGCAACATTATTTAGGTATAACCTTATCTACTGTTTTATTTCTTTGTCAGTCAGAAGGCTTAATGATTTACCAGAAAAAGAACTAAAATAATGTAAAATAAAAACTAAAAGAAATATAAAATTAACATGAAAAAGCTATTGTGTTTGAACAAGCTCATCTTCAGATGTGAACGTGCAGAGGTAGACAAATACCTACCTTCTTTAATTGTCAGAGACAGGAATGGAACAATAACAGAAAAGAATAATCTCCACATTAGGAGTGCAGAATGGAGGAAAAAGACAACGACTCTTATTAACGCGTTTCACATCCCTTCACTAGAATTAGTGTACTTCTTCCAATTACATACATAATATTTAATGTTCTATACACCATCTTTAAGTTTTCTCTTTAATATAGGTTTAAGCCATTTTTCAGGGAGGGAAGAGGAGGTGAAAAAAAACAGGTATGACACTTTTTGTTTCATTAAACATAATGTGCATGCAGTGTCACTAGCAAAACAAGTATGTTACAAGTCAAGGGCTTCCTTTTAACATTGAGGCCCTCAAAAAGAAGTCAATAAAGTGAAACAGAAAGTAGCAGAAGTGGAAGCCAACCAGAATGAAATGGAAACTTGAATCTCTATTTAAAAGGGAAGTCAACTAGTCCCTCATTCTGAAATAGTGCTCAGCAGACTTTGCTTTCTCTAAATTATGAAATGTCATACTTCTTAACAAAGATTGGTAGACTGTCTAGGCATGTATACAGATTTGATGTACTAACTGTGAAGCATACTGCAAAAAGTAAAGCTTCACATTAGGGAATGGTACTGTTTTACCAATTTTATAATCAGTATGATACATTAACATTTACCAAACTACCTCTACCTGGGACCTTTACAAAGGAGCTGAGCTACATAATTATGTAGTATACATTAATCATAAGGATCGAAAATTGCAAGTAGGTCATTGTTCATCGCTACCTTGAAGAGGGAGCTTGAGAAGCAATAAATTAGAATTTATCATTAAGTCAACAGTTGAGCTAAAGCAAAACCTTTTTTTTTAAGTTTGGCATAGAAGGGAGAGGAATTAGAACATCTGTCAAGTTTTCACTGCTGTCTGTGTCTTATGGAGATTCACCACTTAATTGTTCTGATGACCATTATCACTCAAAGTAAAAGATAATCCCAAAATGTGGGTGCTCACCAGAACAGGAATAACATGGGAAATCTTCCAATGGGGATATTAGCTCTAATGACCCTGCTGACCACAGGGGATTTCCTTCCCTTTGAAGAGTTTTCCTCTCACTTGTTGTGGTTAATGGATAAGAAGTGAAGGTAACATTTTGAGATTATTCATAAATTATAACAAAGGTTTTCTGGCCACGAGGAATTAGTAGAACAACTGTACGGCTGTCTGGAGATCTGCATGTTGTCCCAAAGCATCAAATATACTAGATGTCTTTTTACCTACTGAAATACTGAGCCACAAACAGAAAGATATGAAAAAGTTTGAGAAAGTAAATGGAATCTTTTTATATAAGGAATGAATTTGAACTGTTAAAGACTCAACTTGCCATCTAAAAAGTGACAACAATTCCTACAATTGTTATATAGTTATATATGTATACAAAATTATCACAATGTATACAATTTTAGTGGTAAAATAAATACATTCATGTTTTGCTAAATAGTGATTTTAAAATTGAAAAAACAAAACCTGACTTCAAATTAATTACTTAGTTAATACTCTATACTTAAACTCTGTGAATAAATTACTATCACTCATATTATCAGTTATCTTCCCTTTTAAATCAGCTACAAAAGTATAAATATGTATAGTTAAAAAAAAATCTCCATTACTACTAAAAAGGCCCACAATGACAGACACACAAAAAGAAAAAAACAAAACTCTAGAACATCACAGAAAAAAGGAAAATTGCATTTCTGTTATGAGAAAGAAAATGAACGAATGAGTGAAAATACACTAATGAGACCACTGCTCCCTAAAATAAAGTCAAAGTTTTACCGATTTTCAAATGAGAGGCTAAAGAAAAACACAGATGAGATTAAAAATATAAATAAATTGATCTAAGTTATATTTGTCTAAATATACTAAGCAAGCATGCACTTTATCATAGCAACCCATACATTGATAAGGGGCTTTATTAGTTTCTTAGAACAGTGAAAATGTTTTTTGCGTAAAATAGGAAATCATTGTTCAGTGCCACTTAGGCACCAGGACAACT
Source organism: Nanorana parkeri (assembly GCF_000935625.1). Classification (NCBI taxonomy): domain Eukaryota; kingdom Metazoa; phylum Chordata; class Amphibia; order Anura; family Dicroglossidae; genus Nanorana; species Nanorana parkeri. The sequence goes on along the minus strand of NW_017307941.1, from coordinate 198,798 downwards.
AAGGATAGTAAAAAGGAGAAAGTGGGTGGGTAGAAAGAGATGACACAGTGAAGATACAAAGCTTTTGCTATACCCGAAAAGAGAATGAATCAGAAAAGAGTAACAGAAAAAATTTGAGAAACAGAAAATAAAAGAACTGTGTTATAAATAAACAATGACTGAGAAATAGACAAGGGCTTTTACATTGTAAAATGTCTTCCCAGTTGTATTTTTCTGCAAGCTTCTCAGTAACATACAATAGCCACATATCTAAGATAATTGTTATAAAGCATTTTTCAATACACCACAATATATGTTTAAAGAGGAATATGCATAAATAACAGCTCAATTCTACGAAAAACATAAAATAAAAATACATAGGCTCAGCCTTTTAATGTTCAGTTTAGTAGTTTGCTTTTTGTTCTTTTATACTGCAGATAAAGATAACAACATTTCAAGCAACTATTTTTGGTTAATAAAAATGCGGCTCTACAATGGAAGGAAAGAAAGACAGGGGAAGGATTGTTAAATCAGTATTTGATTTGATTAGAGTGGGATCATCACCTATGGTAGATCTCAAACTCAAAACCACTGGGAAACAGCTTATTGCTAAGATTAATCTACACATTTGTCTTCAGCTACTGTGTACATACCATGGCCTTGTTAAATAATATTTGTCTACTGCCATTAATGCAAGGCATCAAGGAAGAAAACACAGTCAGGTCTGTGTTTATTTACATAAAATAAACTGGTGGCCCAGGATTATTAAGTGTCTAAACCCCCAAAATTGCTCAGTAAGCAGATCTGTTGCATATGAAAAAACTAAAATATAACTAAACCCTCAGAACAAAAATCTCTCATATACAGGTAATGTAAATTACACCGTTTGGCTCATTTTTTTGTTAAAAAATATTTGATACTTACTGTATTCAACTACTACCCTTGACTTTCTGTTAACACACCTGCGGCATAGGTGCAAGTCAATGCTCAAAAGCAGTTATGTTGGGAGGAATGCATAAACAGTTTTTCATTTTTTAGAAAGTGAATAAAGATAGAATTAGTGATTATTACATTTTAACTTCCATTTTTATAATTGGTGTATCCTTTTGGATACACCAATTATAAAAATAGTTTTTTTTTTAATAAGAGAAATGAAAGAGTGCTAGGGTGGGAAGTGATGAGGTAATAGGTGTATCCTTTTGGCATGCCCCACTATGCACTTGCATGCGGAACATGCTGGCACAAGGTGCACTGGCATATCAGCATCTAGTACTCAGTGGGAATGCACATTTCAAGGGATCTGCCTATTAGTTTGAAATAAGGGAAAGTAAGGGAAATATTGCAAAATTAATAGTTATAACTGGAACAAGCGTAAGAAACAATAATATCTTATGATTTTAAAAATTAAGGTTTAAATACACTTTAGGCTACCAGCATACACACATTTTCTTCAGGTTTTAAATCCCTCCTCAATGTGCCCTGGAAGTCCCAAAACTGTTATCCACTTTTTTACTTTTTACAAAATTGAAGCCTTTACATACCTGCTTTTTCCCAAACTGCAATGTTGACATTAATGAGAGGCCCCTGCATTGCATTGTTTATTGCACTGGGAAAGTGCCTAAACCTTACCATGCAGTAAACCTGGAAGCAGAGTTTAGCCTGCTCTCAGGGTACGGTGAGGATGAATTCCGACCTTTCACAATTTTCATTTCATATGTGACAGTTTATTTTAAAGTTTAGCATGCTGCATTGGCATGGCATATTGTATAACTAGGCAAGTCTGTAGCATGATCTATACCAATGATATTTCTTTGACTACTCTGAAATCTTGAGCACATGCACTGAGAGTTCCAAAATGTATGGAAATACATCTGCTTGAAATATACAACCATAAACTCACTATTTCAAAAATTATAATTTTCGCAGTGAACTGAGTGGTGAGTGGTTTTTTTCTAAATTAAGTTTCTAAATTTATTTAAATATATTATTAAGGTTTAAGCTTGTTAATTAAACACTGATGTTTAACAAATAAACTATCTAATTTACTGGCTAATTCAAATTGCCAAAGAGCAGAAAATCCCATTAGAAAACAATTCTAAAAAGATGAATATACATTCTTCTCTGGCTGGATATTGATATATAATACCAATATCCAGCCAGAGAAGAATTTATACAATATCTACTCAAAGAGCATTCTTTTGGCTCATAGGAACACAAAACACAGTGGCTACAGAGTTAAAAAAAATCATTAAAAAAAATGCTCTGATTTGGCATTTTTATCTGAAAAAATTACTATACCTGTGAAAGTATAAATGTATTTGAAGAGATTTATTATATAAATATATTTTAAGCTTTATGAATTTTACGATGTATATGTCCTATTAACAAGTATATGTATATGTTTGTAGAGAAGAATGTTTTTCCTGATAACTGTGCAGAGAACAGCACTCACAATATTCACAGTAAAAGTAACCTGTCACATTCTTAGGCAAATTTAACTGAGCATACTATGAGGAAACGCATATGGAGAGGTTTTCTCCAGTAAAAACCATTGAAACCACTGAAAACCAGTGGACAACCCAAGGTAACATAATATGTAAATTTCAAATTTCTCTGAAAAGGCAAATTTAACCTTGTTTCTCCTGCCTCCCGAGACTCCCTCATGGGTAAATATACGAGGTTGCACTCAACTTTTACAGGAAATGTCGATTTGTCCCATATCTCCATATCTGGATCTACTGGTCAATTTGACATGTGATTTTCCCTAACTATCCCCTGTTTATGGATAATATCCCCAGATTTGTGCTTAGCTCAACATTTACTTTTTTTGATGAAATTATATTTAGAACTTGAAAAAAGGATATGAAAACTGGCTCATTTAGTTTAATCTAAATACAAGTATTATTACTTTTCTTATTATTTGTCAATACTGATATTTTTTAAGATATCTTATAACATTTGGAACCAGTTGACATCATGTTAGTAGTGGCCTCCCAGATGTTTAACCTAAAATGTCCAGAGTGTCTACTATCCCTACCAAGCCCCCAGGGGATTAAAGAACATCTGTGATTTGCTAAAATTACAGTTACATACTACAACTAGCCTAATTAAACATACTGAACTGTCTACATCAATAAACTGTAGCCACTAACATCTTCATACATATACCCAACTGTACTGGGAATCCTAAAATCCAGAGAGCAACAATATACCAATTCTGACATTTCCTGGAGGAGTTGACAGCTCACCCACACCTCCTTAATTTCTTTATCATCCTATCACTGTGACATGTGGCATCGCTGGCCAATAGGATGTTGAAGCAGGGGATGGGCCAGCTCTGGACTTTGACAGGAGAGTTAGATTTTGCATTTTTAACAACCAATGTTTCTGGGTTACCAGAGAGCCATGAGAGTTTAAGCATTTTTTTAAATAACTAAACTTCAATTATAATAGTCATTACATTTCACACACAGTCAAATCAGTAATTTATTATTGAATAATCATTTGCACTGAATGTTTAGAAAAAAATGTTTTAGATTTAATTTGACTGTCTATCAAAAAAAACTGTGTTGTGTATCTCAAGACATAATAACTAACAGGAGAATATAATATAGCACTTGAAACTAATGGAGGCCAATTAATATTACTTTAATGAAACTGGGTCACTGGTGTACAGTATATTCACTTTTAAATATCTTCCATTACAGAAATCATCTATTAATTCTTTCCAAAATGCATGCAATACAATTCTGAATGTACGTTACAATATTTTGTAAAGTCTAGATATCAGGTTTTAATTGTTAATGCTGTATTTCTCGGACAGGAATTCATATTGTTTGACTATCCGTCTTTTTTGATGCTATGAATAAAAAACTTACTTATCAAAACTTCTTACATATCAAATTATATTTTCATTACACCTTTGTTTTCTTTCAAACCATTCTTGGCTACAAGACATACTACAGAAAATACTGACCCAAAATAATTGTTTGATCAAAACATCCTTTTATGACAGCCGTGGCAGGGACATAGTGGGGGTTTATTCACTAAGCTGCTGAAGTATCAGCCGTAGCTTCGGCTGATCCTTCGGCTGATCCTTCGGCTAGCTTCGGCCACAGGACCCCTTCGGTTCAGTAGAACCGAAGGGCTGCAGTATGGGCTATTCACTATAGCCCGTAAAGCCCCCAGAAGTCGGCCGAGCGGTTCAGTCGAGCCAAAGGCATATGCTTCGGCTCGACTGAGCCAAGGTGAAAGCCGAAGCTGGCCGAGCGGCCGGCCAACAGCCTGCTTCTGATAACCGGGGCGGAGCCAGCCGTCATCTTACGGCTGGCTCCGGCCACTTGCCAAGAGATCAGCATCCCTGGGACGCTGTCATTACACACTGTAATGACAGCCACTATGATATCACAGCCGGGCCACTATGATATCACAGCGGCCTCTCCGTGTTCTCACTATGTAATGACAGATGGCGTTCCTGGTTACTCGGTAACCAGGAACGCCATCTGTCATTCCTCCCCCGGACGCTCTGGGAGTCTAAAAGGCAGTGGAATCAGCCGTACCAGCATGAAGTGAATAGCCGCACAGCATTCGGCTCATTTCGCTTGGGGTCGGTTAGTCACGTGGCAGCTTAGTGAATAGACCCCAGTAAAGTATATTTGTGACTCTCCTTATATATCTCAACCCCTTCTACATAGCTGGCACAATTGGTTTTCCCTTTTTAACATATAATAAAAAAACAGTCTGCTAGACGGAGGCCACAATTTAGATATTAAATGCATTTACAGTACAGTTCACAGATACACTTCAATCCAGGTCACTTCCATTAAAACAAGTCACTTCCCCAAGAAAATTCTGCTTAAAGCACCACAGAGGGAGAGAGCATTCAAAGGGGTATAGGGGATCAGCCAGAAAGCAGCCTTGAACAACCCGTAGAGCTGAACCAGGCCTTTCTGTAATTTTTACAATTAGAGAAATTGAGAATCAAACTTTACACATAATAATGCCACTAGAACTACGGAAGTCTTCCTAAAGTCTACATTCTTAGCCAAATGTGCAATACATAAACCTCAGTGGAGGACTACTGAAATCAGATAAGGTAGTACAGGAAGGAGTACAGGGTAAGAATGGTACTACACAAATAGTATTTTATAAATGTATACTTACATCTAAATGTTTCTCTACAATGGAGCCATGCCCTTGACTGTGGTGACCATTATGGCTGCCACTCTTGTGCCCATTCTGATGTGGTGTGGCAGATCGGCTATGACCGGTACAAGAAGACGACAGGCTACGGCTGGATCTGTGGCTAGAAGCTTTATGGTCATCTTGTTTACGCTTAGGACTTTGTCTACAAGTGGTAAGAAAGACAATTACTTTACAAAATCTGGTATTTATAGTTCAGAAAAAAAACAGGTCAGCCTTTTTGTTACAACAAGCAATAAGCCATGAGAGGAAAAAGCTAAAAGTGCAAAATATTATGGTGACAACAAGTTGCAACATCTATACCTAAAGTAAACCTGATTCTGTTTCCACACTGCATGATCCAGAAGTCTAAATGACCAAAAATCTGACATGTACAGCCCCATATATATTAATCATTTGGCATGATTTTGGCATATATAGCTAGTCTCAGTTCAGGAAACAAATATTACAGTATCCTTTTTTTAACTTAAACTAAACCAAACCTGATGCAGGTGCACCAGACGCATGTTTGTGTTTTTTAATATGTGTTTAATTTTTTTAAACTTTTTTTTTCTTTACACTTAACTTTAGTGCTATCACACAGGGGGCAAAACAAATTTACAATGACAAGTCCTAATTATGGAGACATCAGGAGTCTCTAAGACTCACCAAGGGACCTCCAGAGAACCTGATGAATCAAAGATCTGCTTCACTAGTTTCTCCCCGGCTTCTGTAGCAGGAATGACAGCTGAATGCAATGTAATAAACATCACTTCCTGCATTCAGAGGCTGGGGAAGAAATCAGAGGAAGATTGTGTACTGATCTCCCTCTGCTCTCCGGTCACAGAGCCGACGTGTCGGTCCCGCAACGAGCACAGCGAACCTCGGGATCGGTAGCGGCGCAGTGGAGCACACCCACACAAAATACAAGCAATCAGCTGTAACTACAGCCGATGTAACGCTTGTATTTAAACAGTCATCGCTGGCTGTTTGAAATGATAGCAGTTTTCCCAGTGAGGGTGGGGAAGGATGTTTTAAAACGTCCACTTGCATCTACAAGGCTCCCATCCGGCCGTTTATGTATGGCCGCTGGACGGGTAGTGGTTAAGTTATAATAGATGAAGTTATAGGCAACTCTTGAATTTTTTTGTAAAAGTAGAATTTGGCCCTGCCATCTTGCCTCCTCAGACTCTCTGCTTGACATTGTGGTTATCTGTCACATTAAAGGACCAAAAGAAAGGCTCAGAAGGCAGAAAAATGGGATGAACTGACATAGGAAATTAAGGTACTAAAATATGTTTTTCTGTGCATGCAGGTACGTCCGACCTCCTAGCTGCAATGTTGGCAAATTGTAAAGCAAATACATACTATACCTGCACGGTGACTTGGAGGTGCTGTAATCGGAAGAAGGTGATGGACTGTGAGAACTACAGCTACTGTGTCTGTGTGTTCTTCGCACCACTGAGCCACTGTGAGATCTGCCAAAACAGCATTAGTCCAGTGAAGAGAAAACATTTAAAGCAGGTTGGAAATCTACTGATTAATAATCCAATTTCTTTAACACGTTGACACCTAAACTTGTTATTTCAGTCTTTGGTGCATAAAGGCAGGTCGAATGAACCATTAAAGCCTATCTCCAGGCAAACCAAAAAACTACCCCTGCAGTGGGGATGCCCCCTCACTGCAAGGTTTAAGTGCTGGTTTATGCCTAGGGGACCGGAAAAAGCTATTTTACTTACCTGATTCCTACTCCTACCAGCTCCCTCTGGGCTGCTAGACCAGTCTCCACCGCCTCGTCTCCCCTTTATTTATTTATTACAAATATTTATATAGCACAAACAATTTTACACAGTGCTTTACATAGCGCACATTCATGTCTGTCCCTATCCACAGTGCTTACAATCTAAGGTCCCTATCACACATGCGTACATATGAGGGCCAATTTAGACCGAAGACAATTAACCTTCCAGCATGTCTTTGGAGTGTGGGGGGAAACCAGAAGAAACCCAAGCAGGCAAAGGGAGAACATGCAAACTCCTTGCATATAGTGATCTGGCTGGGATTTGAACCAGAGACCCCCAGTGCTTCAAGGCAGAAGCGCTAACCACTATGCCACTGTGCATAATTAAAGGTTTTTACTCTGGTACCTTAGGTAGAAACAAGCAGTTAACCCTTACATGCAGGATTGCTCCACTGCAAGAGTAGTTTTTTGGTTTGCGCAGAGATGGGCTTTAACTTATCACTGGCACAAGCTACATTGAATAGACTGCTCTTCATTAGGTAAATTTTTCCTCAACAATGCCTGCTGTGTAGCCAGGACATAATAAGCAGGGCAAAATAAGTCACAGACAACAATAAAAACACATTTTAGCAGAGTGGGGAAATGTTAGACCCTTAGAACCTAATGCTTCAGTAAAATTGTTATTAAGATGTAGATGCATTGGGGTTGATTTATTAAAGGCAAATAGGCTGTTTACTTTGCAGTGAGGTGAATAAGGTGAAGCTCTGCTGACTCCCATCATCAAATCATGTGCAAGTAATATACTGGGGTTGTTTTTTTTTTATTTCCTTGAATGTTTTTCGGTATTCTTTGCAAATTAAATTTTCACCACATTCACTAAGCTAAGGGGAAATCCCCTTGCAAAGTGAAAATCCACTTGCAAAGTGAACAGCCAATTGGCCTTTAGTAAATCAACCCCTCTGCATTAATTATTAGAGGCACATTTTACACCATGGCAGCAGATTTTCATCACATAGGGATGTTGGGTTTGCTCTGTGCATGCCCCAGCCAACAACACATTCACTCTGGCAGCCTTTTTTTCCCTTGAGAATGCTAGAGATAAAAGTGACTCTCTACATCAAACTGAGCCTTTGGGGTTTATTTACTAACCTTATAAACACACCACGAACATGTATACACCTCTGTAGTGTGTTCCCTCCCAGCATGATCTATGGGTGGAATCTAAACACCTTTGTAGTGTGTACACACCCAGCAGGTGTGTTGTGCAAAGCCAAGCATGAATTTGCAAGGTGATGTTGTGTAAATTAGCTCTATGTTGTGTTGCTTGCGTTGATGAATGCAGGAATGTAAATGCATGAGCTAACCATTTTTGTCTAAACTGTGAAGCAGCATTATATATGCATCATTTTTCCATATATGGCATTAGTGGAAATATGCTTTTAGAGACTTTTTGGTTGATAAATACGTTTTGCTGTGTAAAAATCACACGCACCTAGTGCGTGCGTGTGTTTAGGTTAGTAAATCACCCCCTTTGACTTGAAGACACAGCAGGAATTGTATGTAATTGCTTAGCTTTAAACTGTTATAGTCTGGATTGTTGCTTCCAAAAATGCCCTTTGCTTGACCATTTGTGGGATCATTTAATGGATTATAATGCTTATATATAGCCTGCATTTATTTAATGCATTTTTATAAGGTATGACAAATGCTTTACAGATGTACAGTATATATGACAGGCCTTCCTTAACACATAATAATGCATATGCCTGCATTAAATAAAATACCTGTCCTTTTTTGGATATTATTATTATACAGGATTTATATAGTGCCAACAGTTTGCGCTGTATACTGAATTTTTTTTTACAGGTGTATCCTAGTGTCTTTCAATATACCTATCTTGTTTTCATAGTTCAGTGACTTTTTCAAGAAAGTATATATAATTATTACCTACAAAACCACATGTGGTTGACCTTATCTTAGTGTGTGTGTGTTTGAATCTTAGACCACATTTTTCCTTCTAAGTTTCGGTTTGATTTCATAAGATGGCTGGGACATAAACATACAAAAAACAGAGACCAAAGACAAAAGACACTGAGCATAATTTACATTAAGCTATTTGCCTAGAATTCTGATAAAGGCACCCACAAAGTTTTACACTTGTTGAGAAATTCTTGAAGATATTTGCATGTTACAGCCTAATGCACCTAAAAAAAGGTGTGAATGCAGCATTGTAATGTTATAGCTTAAAAAGATTTATATCTACACTTCATGTTTTACTAAGCAACCCCACTATGTACTTTTTTGCGAATTTAGGTACCATTAAATGTTTTCTTTTTTTTAATTGTTCTAATACATACAGTATGTAGGATGTGGGTACCAGGAAATACATGAATTACATACTTTTAGACACTCTATACAGCTTGCACACACTTTTTCTAAAATTAAAACTGCTATTATAGAAATAAGCATATGTGTCTTTTTAATTGTATTTATGTGTTACATTTATTATGGCAAGACTGTGATGGAGCACTTTCCAGCCGCATTTTCGATGCCACCCTCACCTAGGCGCCATGGTTGGAAGCCAGGGTTTGAAGTAAGTACTGTACATGTTCTTGTTTTTCTCCTAAAGTTCATTAATCACATGGGGAAGTGGGGAGGTCTAAACAATAAGTGAACATTACATTTTGATGCAAGGATCACTGTGACATGTTAATGCAATTTCAAAAGTTGTTTTCAATCTTTTATAATATGCCATTTTCATTAAAGATCATTGATGACCCTGCTATGAAGGCCCTTGTTCAGGTCCTTCCTGTTATTTGGTGACAATTGTGTTCCTATTGTTCTTCTGTGTTGTCCCCCATTCCAGTGGAGACTACATAATTGCACAGGCACAGTCCACCATTCTCAGTATTAGCAAGCCAGTCCTTAAAAGTGATGTGCAGATGAATTGAATGAATGTAGACAAGTGACTAAAAAAAAGCTGCAAGAAATCAGCAGTGCTGAAAGGCAAAAAAAAGGATGATACACGGTGAAAACTAAATGTGATCCAGTTATAGTTTAGATATATTTTAAATCAGTTGTTTTTTCTGTAAGAGCATTAAAGGTAAATAACAGCACAAAAGGTAATTTACCTCTATTTAGCATCTGCCCTATTAAGTATTTAAGTTGCCCCAAAATACCAGACAAACATTGCCATACCTCTTCCTGTCTTTAGTTTTATCTTTCTTTTTGTTCTTGAGGCTTCTGGATCTGTTCAGGAACAAAACAAAAGGGAAAAATGGTTCATGGTTATGAAATGTATATAAAACTCAATCCCATCTAAAAGAGTTTTGCAAGCTTGCAATTGATATAGTCACTAAAACAAGCTTTTTCTATACATTATTTAAAGGAAATGTGGACAATAACTAGTACTCTAGTATTTGGTAAATTGTTTTAACCTATTCTTCACCTTCCTAGCAAGGTTCTGATGCACAAAATGTAATGTACCCCCAAATGGATTAATTTACTGGGTTAATTTACTAAAGGAACAATTTTCATGGTAGCCTATGTTCGCCTAAAATACACAGTTGGGTTTCCAGGAAACTTCTATTGTTTTATATTCCCCTGGTAATTTGAATTATCATTGGGTATTTGACTAAACACAGACTACGGTGAAAAATATTCCTTTACTAAATCAGCCCTGAAGTGTAAAATCCCAAACTATACAATAACACATCAGCAGATTCCGGTAGGTAAACATATCAATCTTGTATTATGTTCAGTAAGATCTATGTGAGCCATCATGGACAGAAAGGTGCTAATCATAAATAACATTAATTTAAAATTAAACAACTCAACAGAAAAAACAGATGATGTCCCTCAGTGCTGAGACTACAGCTTTTAAGCTTGTCTTAACATGCCATTGGGACTCAAAGCCTCTGAAGTTAAAGTGTTAAAGTGTAACAAGTATGGATTGGTATCACAGGTTGGTCTTTGTGTCATCTACTCTATAATATCTTACAAAGAAAGACATATGACATTCTAAAATATACAAGTCGAAAGCTTTCCATAGCATTACTCTGGACATACACAGGGTTATTTACAAAAGAGTGGAACGTTTGGAGAAGGCAGGAGAAATGAACAATCTAGGACAACATAGCTAATTTTGGAAAAATTCTCCAGTTTAGCTCACTTTGCAGTTCAGCTATGTTGTCCTAAGGTGTTCACTTCTCCCGCCTTCTCCATACTCTTCATCCTTTTGTGAATATCCCCGACAGTATTTCAAATTTCCATGGTACAAATATTGTTATATAATTCAACTTTCACTCAATTTTTTCAAAGAAATAAAGAGTTTATTATTTAAATAGCCTTTCAAATGTATAGTGATCTCAAGTCTTGGTGCCAAACAAATCAGACAAATTATATAGATGTTAAAACTGTATTAAAAAAAGCTTTTAATAAAAGTAGAAGCTACACACAACTTTTTTTATGCCTTAAAAGTTAAAATATGGGTTGAAAGGTATTAAAACTGACATTCATATACAAGAAGGGGGCCACTTAATGAGAAATAAGGTAGTACAAAGTGTAATGACTAGTGATGAGCAATCAGATCCTCACGTCAGTTTGTGGTGAATCAAGCCACTTAATTTGAAGTAGATGCTTGTTGAAGGGACCCATGGAACAGATACACATGCCACTATTCAACTTGCAGACAGTCTGAAGGGATACAGTGCACATGCACTAACCCCAAAATAAAAAACCTGTTGGTTTGCTATGCCTAGTGCTGAGTGTATTTCCATTTTTAAAAGTCCAACTGGAATTGAGGAATCTTTTTTTTAAGATCTAATGATGTTCTGTATTCTCATACTTGGAGTATTGCTTGGCATTTTGCAGATTGCTCGGGTATGTTTTAGTATTTTGTATTTAGCATTAAAACTCATGCTCTTGTAGAAAATACAATCTGAGTAACAGTGTTTCAGAATTCAGAATACTGGCTAAAGGTTTCTTATTTTTTACTTTGCAGAAAAGCTGAGAGTTTCTTTTAAATCTTAATTAAAGATATACCTTTAAAAAAATGTTTTAATGCCACAATTGTCAAATTGAAAAATACAGAATCAACAAGATGCACACTGCATTCTTCACGCTGCAGTAGCATCTGTGGAATATTTTGTGAATGAACAGCCAGCCTGCATGCACAATGACTGGTTGAAATGATTTTGCATTCACATTTTCCTGGAAAAAAGTACAGTTAACTAAAATGTAATTGCTGTGGGCTAATCCTTTATGCACAGTGTCATTGCACACTGTACTTTCGGCATGGACGTTCTTTACTGTACATGAATCTTACTGACCAAGCCCAAGAGAGTTATATTTGAATTTTAAAACTACAATGTCAGCATATACTACAGTTCCAAGGTGAACCTGGGTTGCACATGAGATGGGAACCCCTATGTTCCCAGCTGTGTGCATTCATACTTATAATTTATTTAATTCTGTGGTCTACTCATGATTTTCTTTGCAAATGATTGGTACATAATGTTTTCATCAGCACAAAAAACTAACACATTCACTTTATGTCTTTTGTCCACTACATTCATTTCAACTTTTTGTACTCATTGGCGAAATTGTTCAGTGCTACACAAGTAAACAATTCTTTTATTTGTCCTGCTATTATAAAAATGTGCCTTCTTAATCCTCAGTTTAAGGCTTTAGTTATACTTTATGCACTGAAAAGAAATAGTGACGCTGAAGTCAGAGAACTACCATCCACAATACATACATCCCATGGTTATATTCAGTTACAGCTAAAGTCTAATCTCAGTGTACAGCACAGAATAGGAAAGCACTTGACAGCAAAATAGCTAAGCAGTTAAGAGCGTATTTTCTTTCTTAGTCCAATCTATAAATGAATAGTGCTATTTGTTCTTCTTTGCAGGTGCCCTATTTTCCAATTAGAGGTAATTTTCTGTTATACTTGTTATCATCTCCTCTGTCAATTGCTCCCACCCATTTCTTTGGAGACTATTGTTTAACTGTTATATTTGTACTGCCTTTCCTTCCCTGTATGGTTCTTCAGTAAGTGTTGGGAACTGCAGGCAATGACCTTGGCACCATAAAATGAACAGCTACACTTACAAGTGTAGAACCTATCTATTAGCTCAACGATGCATGGACCATACAAAGTAACAAGAGGAAATATACAGACTGACCATCTTACCAAATAAGCATCTAAAGTCATAAAATATATACTGCAAATCATGCTAATCATGCTATTGTGATCCAGCATAGTGACTTTTTTTCCATAATATAATTAAAAGTGTAATTTTTTTGAAGACTGGCACAAATAGAGCTACATCCACTAGAATCAAACTAATCACAGATAAAAAAAAGTAATGGTATACAACTTTCCAAGTCCCTGTTTGAAATGTTTTTTATGTTCTTCTTACGAAGTTTTGCCTGACGTGAATCAAGTGAAACAAATCTAAAAAAAATTATCTAATAATACCCAACTTCAGCCAAAACTTTTTATTTATTTTTGGATACAACAGGGAATGTTTTGATGTTTTGTCATATTTTTATTACAATCTCTGTCCCTAATGGGGACATTTTTCCTCAGTTCCTGTCAGGACAGAAAATTAGGCAAATGTCTTCAACACGGACACAAAACAATCTTAGCAATCCTATGGAAGTCATTTAAAAGTGGAAGTTGTCGTAGACTTATATGGCCAAGAGTTCAGAAAAGGTCAGCCCAGTTCCATCATTTGTGATAATTGCTCTATGTAGGGGTTTAAGAGCCAGTGATAATAAGTACTGAAAATGCTTGTTATTCAGCAGAGTTTTTTTCTCAAACAACTTAAAAATGTATGCAGGTGGTGAATAATCTTTAGTACATTTCCCCATAAAAAGGAGGATGATGCTTTCACTGCACTGCTGCACTGCTGAAATTCAATATCAGTTAGAAAAGCATTTGCAATATTCTTTAGATTGGTAATTGCAAGAAGGTAAAATGGAACTAAAAGTCAATGATGGCAATAGAAGAGACGATTTTCAAGCAATTAAACCACCTTCTAATTGCAAATACAGCCAAATTAATCAAAACATCCAACCAACATACTTGGCATATACTGTAGATGTAAATATAAATATAACTAAATAAAATGCTGGTGAAGTTTTCTTTATGCTTATAGGTTGACCTCAAAGTTTTTGTAGTGTTCTGTGAAAAGTAGTGTGCTCATGGCAGGAGCAGGGGAACAAGAATTCTGTGAAATCCCATATACAAACTAAGTACTCTTATGATTATAAGGAATAACATTTTGACAGTTTTAATAAATCATGGCTGGCAACAGAATTTTTATTACATTAAACTACAAAACAGACCACGCACTTTTATTTACTTTATGCATTTTTTTTTTACTAGGGGCTGGACCTTCCTTTTTACCCTAAATCTCTTACCTGTGTCCTTGCTTCTTCCTTGAACCTGAATTTGACCTTTAAAAAGAAAAGAAAAAAGAAAACAAAAATATTTGTTATAATATATGATCTTTTTTTACATTTGGGACTAAGCATATACACAAAATATGCGAATAATATTAATAATAGATAGATGTTGTTAATTAATTATATTATAATATATACACTCAAAAAGTAAAGCAAACTATTAAGAAATTAAGTTAACTTTCCACTAAAAAGTGATTATTTGTTATTATACTGTTCATATGTGCCTTATTAAAGCAATCCTGGAAAAATAACTATATCTTGGTCTTACACTTCAAGAAAGTTTGATCCCTTTTCCAACAACAAGAAACCGGTCAATCAGGCCTAATTATCTTATAATGCAGAATTCAATAGTTTTGTTCATTAGAGCTCACCAACATGTATCACTTATCCAGGACAAGGTGCAAAGGTTATGCTATAACTGTCTGATACTGGACATATTACAAATGTATGTATTTTTTCACATTCTAAAGCAATAAGCAAAACAATGAAAATAAAACTGGAAATGCAGCTATACACTGCCACTACAATTATCCAGAAGGCTATAACAAGAGAATGAGAAAAGCTCTATAAAAGGTATAGTATATTTTGAGTTAGTAAATATTTTGAGTTATTATTGCACTGTTTACATACAAGTAATTTTTTTAATGAAACTTTCATATTTTCACCTCTTACATTCCACGGGAGAGAAAACCCTGAGGGGGCAGGAGACTAGTACGGAGTTCGCCCCAGAATATGATATCAGTTTGGTTCTAGATGCATGAGATGGAAGTTTGACTCAGCACTGTACATGGGCTCGATATTAGTTGCTAATTGTTATCCTGGGAGGTAAAGGGGGGTGGGGGTACGTTGGAGGGTATCTCAGGGGGGGGGACACTGATTGGGGCTACTGTTTATGGCGATTTGATAGGAATTGGCATATGTTATGCCGTAATGTATAGCTAATCTGTTGTTGTTTAGGCACCTTGTTGGTGTCATGTTGTACACTAAAATATGCAAAATGAATAAAAAGATTTAAAAAAAAAAAAACTTTCATATTTTTACAAACGTATGAACTGATGAAACGTACATATTTTTGTTACAATAAATATAGATTTGCAGATTAGCCACTATCTGGAGCTCTCAGTGGCTCAGTGCAAATTACTCTGTCTTTTTGCATACAGAGTGCATTGTTTCCATTAACTGACTCTCTTGAATTTTGAGAAGGAGCAGTAAAGCATGACCACTGTGCTGCACTGCAAAACAGGAAGCAGAGACAATCTGTATAATGAGCATATATATCTGTCATATATGCATGTGTTACTACTGAAATTAGTATTTGAATGCATGTCAAACAGTGTGCAAAAAGTCACTAGTTGTGAACATACAGATAAGATTTGTATGCTTTCTTCTGAGATGATTAGACAAAAAAAGCCCCCATTATCCACACACTGCATTCAGCTGTAGACTTAAGTGCATTACCCTATGCCGAGCCATTTTACTGCACTGCCACCTAAAACTACAGAATGTTGTGTTTGCTTAGTTTGCGTTTATCAAATATAACATACATAACTGTGACTGAATGCCATTTTTATTGTTTCAAAATGATAATTTCTGCACTAAAAAGTTAATAAAACCATTACCATTTCAAAGCTTTATAATTATTTATCTAACAGACTCACTTTAAAGATGAGCATTCCAATCTGATTGGAGTGTTAACCTAGACAGTTAATTACATTTTTATGCAGTCAGGCAGGCCCCAGCACTACCTAATTGATGGTACATCTACAGGAAATTGTGCAATCAGATTTCAATGCTTATGGTCAGCTTTATTCAGAATTCATAACAAAAAATGTACCTAAACACGCAGCCCTGCAACCAGGCTTTATACCAGATCTGAGACAGGCTTGATACCAGACTGACCTCACCTAGAGGAGAGGGACCTACTGGCTTGTTATCAGCGCTCAGTTCAAAAGCCTGCATCTCTGATGGTATGGGGGTACATTAGTGCATATGGAATGGGTAGCTTGCACATCTGGAAAGGCACAATCATTGCTGAAAGATATATCCAAGTTTTAGAGCAGCATATGCTCCCATCCAGACGACGTCTTTTTCAGGGAACGCCTGCATATTTCAGCAGGACAATGATAAACCACATACTGCATTCTATGATCACAGGATGGCTTCCTAGTAGACTTGTCCAGGTGCTTATCTACTCAACAGGGCTGTAGTCCAGACCATTCACAAATTAATAATACTTGGCGCATCTTGAAATTGAAAATATGACAAAGAAGACACAGGACTGTTGAGCAGTTAGAATCCTATATCAAGCAAAAATGGAACAACATTCCTCTACAAAAACTCCAGCAACTGGTCTCTTCAGTTACCAGAAGTTTACAGAGGGTTGTTAAAAGTAGAGGGGATGCTACACCGTGGTAAACATGGCCATGTCCCAACTTTTTTAAATGTGTTGCTGCCATCAATTTCAAAATGACCTTTAAACAGTTTAAACATTTGATATGTTTTCGGTTTTCTGTTGTGAATAAAATATGGGTTTATGAGATTTATATCAAACCTAATTCTCTGGAATCTTCTTCCTATTAAACTCAGCCCCACTGTGTTGTCTTTAAAAGGCACTGCAAAACCTACTTCTTCAAGTAACTATCCCAACAGTTTTAACACCAAGCAACCAAGCCCCTTCATCTACAGTCATTGCCATCCCCCTTACATATTTCCCACAAGACCAGACATTTGATCACATGATCTCTACCAAAAGTGAAGATCAAAGTTAATTGACTGATCCTCCCCTGTAACATGTTTTACATGACCAAATGCCTTGGCTTGTCGATATATGAGCAGCACTGGAGGGAACCTGGAGCAGCGTGTTCTCTATGAAAGGGTATTTCAGCCCCCGTTTTAGTCTTTAGTAGAGATGAGACTCACGTACAGGTTGAACCTAATTGAATAGTTTGCTGGGACAAGTGGCTGGCTGCTAGAATGTAAACAAACAGCCTTGGATCCCTGGCGACATCATTGACCAAATATGATAACTATATATTGTCAATGACATTACAGGGATCCCCGGCTGTTTACATTTTAGCAGCCATGGATCTGTTATTTAGCAGCAGGAGAGCAAAGGGCAAACTTTGTCAGGTGGTGGAAAAACATTGTTGGGCCAAGGGTTGTCTTGATTAATGAGGATTAACATCACTAGACAGCATGGCTGATAATAGATGTACATCACTGGACAATGTGATGGATGATAGATTTAAATTGGAGGACATTATATACATCATATTTTTCACAGCGTCAGTGTGTTTATTTACATTTCACTTTTTTGTCAATGAGAAATAAGGACTAATAATGTACCCCTGTACTCATTTCCCTGTTAAGGGGTAGATACTGTATCTGGAGGCCCTATAAGTCCACTCCTCCCCACAAGCTCCCGCATCCTAGTTCCTTTTTGGGGGACTAGATGTGAAAGCTTGTGGCAAGGGACAAGGTGCCTTGCAAGGAGGGGAGCTTTGAGACCCCCCTTGGGTAAGAGACCCACCCCAATGTTAAAAGGCATGTGGCCTGGTAAAGGACAGGAATTGGGAGGGGGGGGGGGGCTGCACACTTGCTGCCTTCCTCTTCCTGGTTACCTAGGCTGCATGGCTGGATAAGGGTCTTGTTTGATATTTAGGGAGAACTGCATGCTGTTTTTCGCCACTTTTTTTGTACTGTCACTTTTAAAGTTCCTTAACACCACATGCAGATTTAGGAATCGCTCAAGTGTGTTATTAAAAGGATTTGTGTATTTTTATCTGTTGCTCTTTAAGCCACATGAAAAGACCTTCTCCCTGCTGAGCAGTTTTTTGTTTTTTTTTGCATTAACAATTGTTTGCATATTTACCTTGAAAAAGGCCAAAGAAAATCTCACTAGATTTCAAAAAGGTTTGGTGCTTGGGGTTCACAGACTTTACACTTAGTTAGTTGAACCCAGCTTGAAACAAACCCAGACAGGTTTGCTCAGACCTAGTTTTTAGTTAATTTTCCCAGCAAGATTGTTATGGAAAATATTAATATTTGATCACAGGTTCACTTGATTACGCAGTATTGCAGTGTGCAATTATACCTTTCTTATTGGACTAACAAAATATATAAAAGACAAGCTTTCGAGAGTGAACCTCTCTTCTTCAGGTCAGAAGCAATACTCATCTATATATATAGGTATGAGTGCCTTCTTGTGAATTTTATGTTTGAGTAGTAATGCGGTGGTTACAGACATATTTGGAAAACACTGATTGCCATGATAGAGCAAGATCAAAAAAAATTACCTGCTTCTTTTGTGCTTTTTGCCACTTTTCTTCTTCTTTTCTTTTCGTACTGGGGATGAACTATCACAGCTAGAAATAAGAACAGATACTCAATTTTTACTTCTCAATACTAAAAGTGCATGTCCCCCATTCACTAACAATGACATAAAAACATCATGATTAGAACAAATGCCCATTTTAATAAAGCAATCTCAAATGTGGATTGGAGTGCCCTGTCTTCTGAAGCCTAGGCTGTCTGGCTTTCTTTCTCTCTGCCTAATGTATCACTATTCAGATTAAAACATCCAATCGATTTTTGAATCTGACCAGTGAATGTAATGAAGTAACTCAGCTGAACTTAGTATTAACACCTCATGTATGTGAGAGACAGCAAGCAGTCTATTTTGTTTGGACATACATGATCTGCAATACAAACTGTTAGGCAGTGATTTCTGACAGATGGGAATGGGGTAGACTGGTGCACTACAGCTTTATGAAACAATGAGGCCTTGAGCAAGTAGGGTGTGATCCTTGTATGCATTGAAGGCTTATTGTTTAAAATTTTGAACATAGTGCATCTATTACGTCATAGGAACACAGCTCAGGGTAACCATACAGAAAAATGGACATCAGCTACCATTATAATCTTAAGAAAAAGGGAACTGTGTTAATGTTTTCACTGCATAATCATTAATGCATTTTTATTTATAGTGTATAGATAAATGTCCCTGTCATTGTGTTTATGCAAGTATGTCAAACATATACAGATTAAGATATTTTAGCATGTGTACTGCCGTAAATATGGCAAAGGCTTATTATATATAATCTCTGAGCACCTATAAAATTCTAGGCTATATGCAGAAGTAGAGCACCTTGAATATCCTTCAAGGTGAAACCAATTTACAGTTTTTTTTCTATGTCTGGGTAATCATGGATTGATACGTCTGCCTATGGTTAGAAATACTACCAATAAGGTCTTCTTATAATAAAACCAAAACCAAAATAAACTAAAACAACATTTTACTTTTAATTGTAAAGGCCATAGTAGGTATACTATTAAATCGTGAAATTGATATTTTTGACATCACAGCACTACAAAGTGATTTGCTACAGTTTGCTAAGCCAAAAAACTCATTCACTTCCAACAAATCATGTTTAAAAGCAACTACCGTATATACTCGAGTATAAGCCGTCCCGAATATAAGCCGAGGTACCTAATTTTACCAAAAAAAACTGGGGAAAAGTATTGACCCGAATATAAGCCGAGGGTGGGAAATGAGGCAGCTACTGGTAGATAGATACCAATACAATTACATTAATATTTATTTAAAAGAAAAATAACCTAGCTCTGTAAGTGGAAAAGGGGGTACAGGGCTACATATCATGTACTACGGATCATTTAACCCATTCATATTAGCAGAGGATAATTGTAAATCTATTGTTCAGTGCACTCTATATGTAGTATATAGTACATGTACATATAGAGTGCCTGCAACAATACATTTACAATGATCCTCTGCTAACATGAATGGGTTAAATGATCCATAGTACAGGGCTACATACAGATCATTTAATACATTCATGTTAGTATAATTGTAAATGTATTGTCTGCACTGTATTAGCAGTATATACTCTATATGTAGTATATACTGCTAATACAGTGCAGACAATACATATATAATTGCTTAATGAATCTCTCTCTACCCCCCCCCCCGGCCCTCACTCACTGTGTCCGTGTGCCGGTGATCGATCATCACATCACGGAGAGAGCAGGGACGAGTCAGCGGCGCGCTGGTCCAGTGGGAGGAGCTCCAGGTGGGGTCCTAATTTAGCTGGCTCAGAGGTGCCTGCCCGCTAAATTACAACCCCACCTGGAGCTCCTCTCGCCTGATCAGCGCGCCGCTGACTCATCCCTGCTCCCCTGCCTGACTGGCCGCTGCGGGGGTTTTTTTTTTCTTCTTACTTACCTCGCCGAGCGTCGCGTCACTGCTGCTCCGGTGGGCGGCGCTCCGAGCGGGGTCATCTGGCAGTCTCCGGCCACCTAAATTAGGACCCGGAGACTGCCAGATGACCCCGCTCGGAGCGCCGCACACCGGAGCAGCAGTGACGCAAAGCTCGGCGAGGTAAGTAAGAAGACGCGCTGGCGTTGACTCGAGTATAAGCCGAGGGGTGCACTTTTCACCCAAAAAAATGGGCTGAAAATCTTGGCTTATACTCGAGTATATACGGTATATAGAAAGCTATTATTAAGGATCAATGAAGCGAATGGGGATGGAAGCACTGTGTAAATTACAGTGACATCTAGTTCCACACAACTTCTATCACCAATGGTTAGTGCCTTGGTTAACCATCATCAGGAGTTGCGCTTATGTAACAGTATGGGTAATCTCTACAAAATGACTGTAGGCCTCAGTGAACCTTACCTTATTACTACACAAAACAATGAGTGTAGATACAAGAGCCAAAGGCCCAAAAAATACTCATATAGAAATGCCCTTATTGTGAATTGTAAAACTGTCTCTCAGTTACCATAGGTTTCTCCTCTGATCTGCTGAGTTGCATTTGGTCATTAGGTGGGGGTTCTGGCTCCCCCACCCCCTAAGCTGTTAAATGATAAATGTTTAGTAACCCTCATGATGTCTCCAAAGGATAAAGGATTAAAGGTCAGCTCCTTGGCTAACCTGGCTTTGAAGAGCAGTATGCTTTAACATAATTTTAGCTATTTAAAATGTAGTAAAAAGTAATTCAGGCAGTGTGTCTATAGACAGGTGCTAAAGTATGATTTCCCTAAAAGCAAATTAAACCCAGCACATCATTTGCATGGAATTAAAAAGGCATGTTCATGCTTTTCTGTCTTTTCTCTACATTTTGGGAACCATAAAAGTCTTCTATAAGCATGATGGATAATAAGTATGAATACATTTCTCCATTACAACCTAAAGTCAGAAACCTTTTAAGCAACTTGTAGTATGTGAGTATGACTAAAAAAAACACATTTTGCACCTTAATAACATAAAAAAATTGGCAAGACAAGTAACATGCATTCTCTACATAACATATTTACAATATCTTTAGAATGTAAAAAGTAAATCCAGTCAAAAAAGTATAACAATTTTCTTGAAGCAGACATAATGGTCACTGCCTACTCATTTGTGTGCAGCCATACTTTGGTTCTTCAAAAATAACTCTCATGCTATACAGCTGCTTGAGGTCTAAGACTGAAAACACATTTCTCAGCCTGGAACATGCTTTGCACCAGAATGTCAGTACTTCAAAAATGTCCTAAGACCAGTCTATCGCACTGTGAGTCGTTACTTAATAAGGGTGATGTTACATTACTGTGCAGTACCTGTAATGAAATCTGTGAGTTGAGAATTAGGCCTAACCAAACAAGAAAACTAAAAATGTCATTTAGAATGGAACCCCAATGCACAGTACAGTAGTTACTAAAAGACCCAAGCTGCAAAGCGTCACAAAGCAAAACCTGTGCACTGTGGTGCGTTGCATTAGAAAAGATGCAGGTCCAGTTTTTGTTCCATTGCTCTGTGTTGGCAGCCTATTGTAAATGAATCAGCTGCTTTAAAACAACGAATGATAAATACCACACATTAATGTGTGTACAGCGAAACACCATAGTGGAAAGGGGAGGGAAGAAAGGGCCCTAAAGCTAATCTGTACTGAGAAAAATATGGTGGTGGCCATTGCAAACTTCTTCTGTCACATGCTTGACATTGGCACAGAAAGTATTAAAATCCGAAACAGACAGTCAACTAGCATTTTCAGAAAAAGGAAGCAGTGGCACCTACATATTTCAGAAAGTATAGGCTTCTTTTAGTTCTAAGAGGAAAAACAAATAATTTCTTTGGAATATATTTAATGGAGTACCCCTTAAAAATACATTTATATACTTCATGTCATGCTTATTGCATGTTTCAAAAATACACAAGCACGCACTTAATCATTTACCTTCTTTTTATATCTCTTCCGCTGCCTGTTAATATCTCCAAGTCCATACGGAAGCACAGAGAAGAGACAAATTTAGGCAATCTAGTTTAAAAATCTTAACTTTATTTCAGTGCAGTCCACACAGGCTGTATTGACAGAATGGTATAAACCTGTTGCTACGAGTTGTAAGCATATATGTGGCAGCACAGATGGATCTTATTGCCTACTGCCACATATATGCATAGCTGTTTTCTGTCGGGAGCACGCTCAATCGTGTGCCCCCAGCACTGTGACAATGCTGTCACTGATAGCTCCTGGACATAAAATAACGAAAATGAGTCAGTACAACAAGCTTTTGATCATGCATTCACTATGACAGCTAATCACAGTGATCACGTGATCGGGAAGCCCATGAAAGCCTTAGGCGTTAGAGGTTAAGCAATGCCTTTGGCTTTCAGGGGTAATGTTGCTGCTGGCCCGGATAAACTGTCATAGACTGCAAAGATGTTTCACATACTTCACGTATGCATAGAAAATAAGTCAAGCAATTAGTGCAAGCTACATAGATATGGAGTTATTCTCAGAAGGCAATACAGAATCAGTACATTCAGAATCAATGTGATTCATATATATCCTCCTCACCAGTGAGGTGAAGGGATAAGTGTGGTAATCTGGTACTGGACCCACTTTGCCCATTGGTATAGCAATAGCGACATGGCGGCAATGGTCACAATTCCTCCATTAACCATCAGCTTTGGTGAAAAGCACAAGATATGACAAAGTAAACAGCTTCTTATTATGTATATGTATCTGCCATTATACTGTTCACATCGGGGATCTGCAGGTCTAGGTTTACAACCTTCAGCTGATTTTTTTGTTGTTGTCAAATCTCTATCTCAAATCTCTGTTTTAGTTGTTTGTGATAATTAGTACACATCAACAACCACTTTTTGCCATGACTGTTTTCATCTGCCACAGTCTCTGCTTAATTGCTATTGCTACCCACAGGTTGTGTCCCAGATCTCTGATCCTCATTCTTGTGTTATTGTTATGCTGCTATTATGCATCCTTGTTAGCACAGGCACAAATCACATGAATCTCTCTTCAATTTCAACTTAATAGATTTTATTGCCTTACAGCAAGAATATTATATTGACCTCAGAAAGAGTCCTTCTAGCTCCTGAAATCTCACAATCTTGTTTGTGACTTGTATGCAGGATAGCAAATCCATTAAACTGGATTTGATGAGTCTGTGACATATGAGCATAGTATATTCATCTCATGCCATAACAACAAATGGCATTAACTGTTCAATTTTTATTAGCTTTTATTAAACCTATCAGTTATTTTCTCTCCTATGTTTGTTTTTGAGAAATAGCTGAATACTTATTTTCCAATTAATATATATGTAGTGTAGACATATATAGAATGGAGAGTCTTTATATAGTAGTCCACAGTGAACTGTTCTCTGTCAATCTGTGTGTACAAGGAACATAGAATATTGGTCAGGTTCAAGTTTTACTGAAAAAGGGCATAGTCAGACCTTAGGGTCCCAACATCAAATATAAACATTCCTATGATAGTAGCTAAAATATTAGGGCAAATATAAGTTAAAAGACATCATCTATAAGGATTCCTGCATAGCAGTCATTGAACATAAATTATATTGAGGAATGGCAGTTTAAATGGACAAGAATATCTTAATTCTTAGTGAAGCCTTCCATTCAGGGGCGGAAATACTGCCGGTGCAGCCGCACCAGGGCCTGAGGCTGTGGGGTCCGGTCCTGGGCAACCCCCGGTGGAATATGGGGCAGTGCAGGGTCCTGGTGTTAGAACACCGGGGCCCCGCACTGCCGACGGGCTTCTCGGTAAGGGGGCGGGTCCTGTGACTCACCTCCTCAACTGGTCGCGTCCCTAGTAACAGGCGGAGGGAGAGGAGAAGTGTGTGTGTCATGCGCCCCCGCCCCCTGCAGTGCACACACCGAAACCTTCTGGCTGCTGCGATCCTGGCTGGGTGAGTCCGAGCGGCGGGGGGGCGAGGGTTGTGTGATGTCATTTAATTTAATTAGAAAAGTGGATTATAATGGGGAACATTACAGCTTAATGTTCCCCATTATAATCTATTTATCTGATTAAATGATTACAAACAGGGCCTCTGTTCTTAAAAAGTTCGTGACTATGTTAGAATGTGTGATTGCTTCCTGGGCTCCACGACCCCTCCTCCTGGCCCGGGATCGGCATCATGGATGTTGGCGGGTAGATGGGGGAGAAAGACCAGTGAACATCTGTTTGCTGATCCCCTCCCCACTGAATGGAGCAGGGAGCGACACTGATTGTATCACTTCCAGTTTCTCAGCTGTCATTCCGCAGCTAGAGAAACTGGGGATAACACTATTCTGTTCTTTGTATTTTGAAGAAGCCCAATTTGTACTTGAATAGCTTCTTTGCAGTGGAAAGGTGACACTAGGGGTCTAACAGACTCCTAATGTCACCTTAAAGTTAATTTCCACCTTTGTAAGTGATTAGCATTTATTGTGGTAATGTAGAGGTGCAGTTATGATGTATACCAGTGCACATTTTCATGACTCACATTGCAGACTTTCTTCATTTTTTCATAAAGTTTTTATTAGGCCTAAAGCCTAATAACTTAAAAATTTTTTCCAAAGGAAATTCAGTCTGACATCAGGCTGTCAGACTGTAAATAGCTGCCCTCCTCGCTGTCACCCATTGTAACATGATCACTTAACACCAGCTCTGCTTTTACACACAATATACTGCCCATGGAAGGCGGGCTGGCGGGGAGATATACACACATTACTTGCACAGCACGGAGACAGCCATTTCCATGAGGATATGAAGAGGAAAACTAAAAAAAACTACAAAAAGAATGTAAGTTTCTTTTTTCATATCAACTGCATATACCTGCTTCATAAAAAAATACCTCTGCAAAGGTGGAAATAGGCTTTAATGAGTACCTATCACCAGGTAAAATAAAAAAAAACAAAAAACTGAAAGTCCCTGTGAACGCATATTAACGTAAACATGCGTTGGGAGCTCTTATGTACGAAAACTTCAATTGTGCTACATATGTTATGTATCATCACGTGCGCCAGAGTGAAAGCAATAATTTGAAAGGCAGATATTCACAGTTAACTCTAAACTAATGACCTGACCGGGCTTTTAAAGCGTTCACTATGGACAATTTGGGGTACCATATTTTGTCACCGTTTCACAGGCACACACAATTGTGAAGCTTGGCATGTTGGGTATCTATTTACTCGGCATAACCTCATCTTTTGTATTTAAAAAAAAAATGGGTATTATTTAACTTATGACATTTTGGGCTTGATAAAGAGTTGAGCTAATATCATGTGACATAAACATTTGCAACTGTTGTTATTTTATTCTACAGGATCTGTGCTTTCAGGAAATATATAACTCTTGGGGGTGTTAAGTAATTTTTAGGCCTAAAATGTGGATTATAACATGTGTGCAAAAAAATTCCTTGGCAGCCAAAGGGTTAAAGTACAACTCTAGCTTTCTTAAACAGCCGTAATATAACTGATGCCCTATTTTATATCAATTAAATGCTTACTTAACATAAAAAGTCACATATGTTCCTCTCACCTTGCTTGCTTATATGAGATAAAAATGAGAAAACTTCAGTAATTCCATTAAATATCATGGCAAGATTTATGTGCAAGACTGTTTATTGACTGACATTCCTAGTCACTCTTTATTCATGTCTAGAGATAGCGTCCTTCCACTTGTCTAAAAAAACTAATTAGAAAAAAAAATCAGGCTACTGCATTGCAGTGAGGCAGCCAGTAATAGCTTCTAAATGTTGCCAATTTGTCATTAGCTTCTCCTGGTGGCTCTGGTCCAGCGGGTTAGCCTGATTAAGTGCAGACATACAGCGAACACTGGGAGATGGATACGAAATCTACTTACCGACTCCTTTTATGCCCAGATTTCTTCTTCTTTCTTTTCTTTGGGGGAGGTGATACTGAGCTGCTCGGTCTTCTGTGGACCCTGAGAGACATAAGGCATACAGTACATAAGTCCGTTCTGCAGCATGGTAACTGTACAATAGAACTATGGGTTACACATAATAAAAAATGAATCCAGAATTACTAGTTCAGCTAAATAGCTATCTTCAGTGCTGTTATTACCCTTGTTACTCAGCAATATCTACCTCTAATGGTGCCATCTAAAGCTGTATGCCAGCACACTTTCCAAAAGGTGATGATGCTGCAGCAACCTCTTCCAAACTATAGTGTTGTCACCAAAGTGTTGTTTTTGCCTCCACCGTCTGAAATTACCGATAATGTGGTGACATTGCAAAGGCACTGGCTTTCAGAAGTTTAGCTGCAAGCTTGCCACTCATTGCTATACCACTCCTAGTCCCTCCCTAATCCCGACCATCACTGCCTATTCACACTAAGTCATTGAGTTTGACAGCACTAGCTAAAGAGATAATGCCAAGTTTGTTTGCTTGTTTTGCACGCTCAATATACTCTGATCTGGCAGACTCTACTCTTACCTTGTGCCTCCCATGTATTCTATCTGAATAAATCACACCCCATTCTATGCAAATGCAGAGTTGATAAGTTCTCTCACCCCTGTCCTGCCCTGGCTACTTCTGTCTTCAACAGCTTGCTCTCATCGTCCCCAGACACCTTGGCTTCCATCACTACATGCAGACTTAGGCCACGTCCACTAAAACCATGTCAAACATTTTTAAATGCTAGAACATTCTTTTACACATACTAAAGCAGCATTTCTCAACCAGGGTGCCGTGGCATCCTGGAGTGCCTTCTGGCTTCTTCAAGGATGCCTTGAAATTTTCACACAGCATCATGCCTTTCTCATGGTGCACACAGACCAGCTGTCAACACCATGGAATGACACTAATCCAGGCAGGCTGCCATCTATTCAGAAATGGATGGAACTTTGTCTTCATCCAGGAGTGCTCCCACTCTCTGCTGCCACAGCTGCTTCTCCTGGTGTGATGGGAGGGGGGACTCTTATGGGGCTCTTATGTGAAAGGAGGAGGTACTTGATGTGAAGGGGGAACTCAACTCAAAATTTTGCATACTTTAAGGCCTCATTCAGACGGCTTAGAATCGGCCCGTACAGATCCGTGCACGCTGCACAGATCTGTACAGGCCGTTCCCGGGAAGGACAGGTGCTGTGTGTGATTGTACCCAGCAGCCTGTTCTTCTCTATGGGAGGACGTGGCTATATGCTCACCCGAACTTCACATCCGTGCGGGTGTCCATACTCGGACGCAGACAGGATGGATCCGGTCTGCATCCGAGCATGGACACCCGCACCAGCACGAATGTGCAGCTCGGATGAGCGTACAGCAGCGTACGGCCGCATCCTCTCATAGTTAAGAACAGGCTGCTGTGTACAATCACACGATGCCATGACTGAAAAAAGGATAAGAAACACTGTACTAGAGTATTCTACGAATGACCTATTCAGTCCAGTGCACTGATTAAGATTTATTCATACGTTCGAGTTTTCTGTATGAGTATCTTCAAGCACTATAAATTCTGCATCTGCTCCCTACTGGTTTATTTCAGTAGGTCCAATACCTTTGCTCATTCTCGTTTTTCTCTTTAATTTTTTCAAAAATCTAATTCTTCCACTCCCAGTCCAGCCCTCCTTTCTATTCTGCTTATCCTTTAAATATCTGCATTAATAATAAAAGTTATTACACGGCAGAGGGCAGACATTTTTCAGCATTTAAAGCATTTAATCAAAGCCCGTTAAAAATCAATCATCTTCAGTGGCACATAGTGAACGGATTTATCTCATCTCCCCTGTGACCAGCAATTTGCTGCTTCAGTTCCTGCATCTTACCAGCTGACATGAAAAAAAGCCATCTTCAATGGTCAGAAAAAGAGCAAATTGTCATTGTGACCTGTTCACCTCCATTGTGTGCTCACAATGATATAGTGCAGAGAACAAAGCACTTGGTTATACAAGATGTATACCATGTCACGTATGTACACAACTACTATTACTGCTGAAGAGTGGTTAACTTTGAAACAGTTGTAATCGCAAGATCCAAATGTCAGACACTAATAGCCTTGTTTAATAATGAGTGCTTATTCTTTTATTGCATATTCATAAGTACAGCAACCCATAGCAACCAGTCAGAATCTACATTGTCTGGCTTTAACAGAGTGAATTTATATGGGTTGCTATTGGTTAAAACCCCAAAGAGTATGCAAAAAGGATAAGAAATCTTTATTGAGCAGGGATGCCCAGAATATTAAAGTGTCTATGCAAAATAAAAAATTAACATGTGCAGTAAATATCTGAAATACAGGCACACATCCCCATGTTTTATTCCTTTAAAACACCTGTGGATCTGCCAGAAATGCACTCAGCTCTTAATTGTAAAAACTGCACTGTTCCAGTGTACATATCCAATTCCTGTACGTCAACTCTTGTCTGACACCTGTGTTACACTTACTTTAGGGCAACAATTTTTAACACAAATGTTTTTTCATGCTGACTATCTAGTAAGTGTGCTGGTTTTGTTCTGTATTTCACTATTTTGTGTATTGCCCTGCCCATATGTACCTTCCTTTTGCTATGTGAAAATTGATCTGAGCAGTTGCCATATTTTTATTAATTTGCTGGATTTGGTGCAGATACTGTTCTTCTGTGTTTCTGTACCTTTAGGCTTCATTATTGATGCAGGGCATACACGGTATATATCAGTGCGGCGTGCACACCCATAATGGGCCTATCCCGGAAGGGACAGGTGTTGCGTGTGATTGCGCGCAGCAACCTGTTCTTCCATATGGGAGGATGCGGCTGTAAGCTGTCACACGCACACCTGTGCGGGTACGGGTGTCCGCATCCTGTCTGCGTCCAAGTGCGGACATCCGTATCGACACGGATGACAGTGTACAGTATCCTCCCATAGTGAAGAACAGGCTGCTGCGCACAATCACACACAGCACCCTTCCCTCCCAGGATTGGCCCGTTTATGGGCGTGCATGCCGCGCGGACGTATACGCCCCGTGTGAATGAGGCTTTATAGGGGATGGGGATTCCTCCAATGCATGCTCCCCATTTATTATTTGCTACATTGCTATGTCCAAAATTGGGATCTTAGTTAGACTAGTGTTAGGACCCATACTTTACAGAAGTGTCTTGTGACTTCACATACTTTTGCAAATGCATTCAACAAAAGCCTCTATTTTTAATACAAATTGTTGAAAGCTGGTAAGTTTAGTGGGAAATTTATATGCAAATATATACAAATATAATGTATATATTTGCTTTAAAGAGACACACTTTTTCTTTAACATTAGTTGTTTAGTAAACATATTTCAAAAATTAAATAATACACTTTCTTTAATTTTACATGTCATATAAGTAAATATAAATAAACAAGCAACAAGCCCTTAATATATTGTATGCAGTATTTGCCATTAGTAGTATAAATTGTTTTAGTAACTGTATACCTTAAAGCTCGTCTAGTTGTTCTCTTTGGTGTAAACATTTAACTTTCTGTATATCCTGAACAATGTGTCATGACATTATCATTACTTTTTACAAGGATGATTTTTTTCTGCCTTTTTTGTAGTTTTATTGTAATTTGGGTTTTTGTTTTACTAAATCAATTTTGACAGAAAGGTGCAGTTTGGCTTTAGTTGTGTGGCACTCTTAATGCCATAACATCAGAACATCCTGTACCATTAACAGCAAAGGGAAAAGGGTCGGTATATGGAAGGGAGCCTGTCTTCATGGGCTGTCAGGATGTATAAGTCTTCATATACAGCGAATAGATATGGTAGAACTGCTGCTTGAGGCCAAACCATTCTCAGAGCAGTATTGCTAATAATTAACCTGATATCGATATCAGAATATACTGTATCTAACAAGATTTATTGTTAATCTTGTTGATAAGAGCACATCTGCAGACAAGTTCTGAGCATTCCTCACTGGTCAATAGTAAGGTGCAGTGGTTGAGAGGGGAAGAACTAGGTGCAGGAGATTATGAAGATTTGCATATTAAAGCATTCCAGAATCTGGGCTTTTGAAATGCTGAAAAGGTATGCTGAACTGGCATGCAGACACCTGAAGATGCCTATTATGGCATACGGGCAATGCTTTACCAACATTTATGTAACGTTAGGTTTGTTTTAAGGTTATAAAGCAACTAGATAGGACATCTGCAATTGCGCTGCTATAGGAATATGACATTTTTCACACATGCAGGGATTTACTAAAGTAAGGTTAGGTACAGTAAGGTCAAGTGAAACTTTGTTAACTTTAAACATCCAATCATATGAAGGGAGATTTCAAAAAAGGAATCCTTAACATAACTGGATGATCAAAGTAAACACAAGTTTACCTAACTGCACTGACATAGGACATAGTACACTTGAGCAAGGAGCTATTGGCATCATGATCAAATATGAATTTCATTTGAAGAATGTCCTTAAAGTATTACCTTTGCCCTTCCCCCTAATCTTAACACTTAACCTTACCCTTATTAGTTACTTTCCTTAAACACATACACTCAACCCTATTATTATCTAAACTTAATAATGAATGCTTTATATTTAACCTCCCCACTACCTAAACATTAAAATAATTCTTTAAAATGCATCCATCCACTCAAAATCTCTGTAGGTGCCTTAGGTGCAGAGGTAACTAAGGTTACAGATCAGCAATACATTTATTCTGTGCAGAAATCATGGCACTGAAACATAACAATCAGCTTCTGGCAAATCACTTACAGCCCTCACTCTGGTAAAAATCACATATCCGCTTAATGCTGGCAAACATTTTACTATGCTTAATCCTTTCAGTATTTAAACATGTGATTACAGGTTAGATCTCAGATAACAAGTAGTTCAGTTAACCAAGTACAAGATGTATAAACGTAATAAGATAATTACTGCAATTATAGTATATTGTTTTTAGTTAATAATTGACATTATTCTGAAAACAGAAATATGGGAATTCTTTAATCCATGGTTACCATAAATTTGAAGACCATACTGCATCATTTATTTCTAGTGATTGGTTAGGTTCTGAATTACTGTTTGTTTAAAAAGTACAGTATACCTGTTAAATATACACTGCACTCTTATTAGCTACAATGAAAATTATTATAATAGCTGACATGGACCTAATTTTTCTACCTGTTAAGTGCTCTTTATAAACCCTGCTACTTGATCAGTACACCCTCTCATAACTAGCAGTTGGGGCACTTGGCAAAGCTGAAAACACGTACCATGCAACCTGTTCCTACGCTCATGTAGGCACAGCCTATGTAATAAAGCAAAAAAGAGAAAGACAACTCTAAGGCTAACAGTTCACCCATATTCTAACAAATTCTACTATTTAAACAGACTTTAGTCCTCACTCCCCAAACAGAATATATATATATA